>NW_019272031.1:1329672-1416731 GCF_002738345.1 Cucurbita maxima | reverse complement strand
TCTTTCCATTTTTTTTTTTTTTTTTTTGTGTTTGATAAATATGTTTTATTATTTAATATTTGTAGTAATATCATATTTTCCACCAACATGTTTAATTTAATAAAGTTAACCGAAATATGGTTATAGTATAGCTCAACTATAATGATCGATTTATTCATTACTCGAGCCTAGTTTGAGAATACTCAAGCTTTGTCCATGGGCTTACAGAGTCACAACCATTACTCCATTTCATCCCACTGGGGCGATTTAGAACTAGTTTGGAGAATACATTTTTTAACAGCTTCAAATTGGGATTTGAGCTAATTCGGTTTAAGTTTGATATGTTTAGATCCTTTCCTACCAATTTCAACTTTTTCGGAAGTGTTCTTAACACTTTCATAGATTTTGAAGGTTAGTATGACTACTTCTTAGCTAATTTAAATTATTTAGAGCTAAGTTTAGATTACGTGGTGAGCCAATTTTCATAATAGAATTCCAATTTATTGTTGTGAACTCCTTAAATGGAATTAGATTTTAAAGAATAGTTTTAAGCTAGCATCAAGGGAGTGTAGTGACTTTTGCTTAGAGTTTGGTTGGATGACTTGATTGTTGTATGAACGATGCATGCCTTGTGGCCCTTATATGTCATGAGTACAAGTTATGATGCGCATAAGTTATATTATGATGCGATTTCGCTATGTTGTGGAATTATGATGTGATATTGATGTTGTATGATGCATGTCCCTCCATAAGCCACACCAAAACTATGCTAACATGTTCACCATATGTCTATAAGATATTAGAAAGACATATATGTAACTATGAAAGATGCGATAGTTTTATGTATGTCTCATAGAAATACTATGTCATGAAAAGATTGTAGTTATGTCCTGTATCATGAGCTTATGCATGACAACTTTACATAGTTTTATGTCATGTGCATTGAGATACTTCTCCATTATGATTAGTACGAACGTGTATATTACAATAACTATGTATGCCATGATATGGCTCTGGCAGCGTGAGCGTATGCTAGCTGAAGAGCAGGCACAGAGATATTTATATGCCCGCTGGTGGGTCCATGCACGTGTGTACGAGTCATGGATAAAGAAGAACTACATAAGAAGATAGATCCCACCATGATTGCATTTCCCGACTTCAATAGTGAGGATACACACTGATTATTTTTAAATATTCAAGCACGTGTTACTTCTTTTTAGTTATGATAGTTGCATTTCTGTTTAATTGTAGCCTTAAGATTTAATCCGGGCGTAATCATTACTTTGAACTTATTGTTATTTCGTTTTCACTATTCGCTCGATGTTTACTTTGATTTGAATGAATTTTTTGAAATAGTTTAAACCCATAACCTCGTTTATGAAATATTTTAAACGAAATTTTTCTTGCATAATAAATATGTTACGCATGCAATGACGACTTTATTTTTAATAGAAACATAAGGTCATCACAATTGATATTAGAGCTCTAGAAATGCATGCAGTGGCGACCTTATTTTTCATTGCATGCCGACCTTATTTATTTATTTTAAAAAACGAAGGAATCTTAAATTATTAATTAGAAATTTATGTTCCAAAATAGCATCGAACTAAAACTAATTTATGTTTTTTATATTGTATTTGCCTTTTCTTCTATCATTTAAGATTCATTATTATTATTATTATTATTAATCTATATTATCATTTAGTATTTATAATAATTTTAACGTTGAAAATTATAAAAAATTTAAATTGTGATTAAAATTAAATTTTATAAAGCTAATTTACAATTTAATCCTAATTTATATACTACTTAACACGTGGCAACATGTTTTTTTTTTTTCTATATTAATTATATTATATTTTAATGGCAAAGTAATTCAAAATTTTGAATGCAAGAAATATACAGATAATTCAACCTGTTCACGTAACCGTTTTAATTGACTTTCTTTTAGTACACGTAGCTTCAAAGTCATTTGAAAAATAATAAATAAATAAAATAAAATAATTATCACAAATTATGACGTTGCTGACTTAATAAATTTTTTTGATATTATCAAATATATCATAGACATTCGTAATCAATTAATATTTTTATATCTTATTCTTTAGATTTTGTTAGTTTATATTTTCTCCTTATTTTTAGGTATTAGTTGGTAGCTAGTTTCATATTTAATGGTTGTGAATATTAATGAAGATAGCACTTTCCATCTCACTTCTATTTTTCATTCTTAACATCAAATGATTTTAGATTCGGGAACAAACACACATAATACCAACTCTAGATCTGCTCTTATCCTTGAACAACTTCTAGTCATTTTTAGAGTGAGTATAAAACTCAATAAGTAGATTACTTATAGTCTTTCTATCATATCCATAGTAGATACCATAGTACTACACTCTATGTAAGATCCCACATCGGTTGAGGAGGAGAACAGAACACCCTTTATAAGGGTGTGTAAATCTCTCCCTAGTATACGTGTTTTAAAAACCTTGAGGGTAAGAACGAAAGGGAAAGCCTAAAGAAGACAATATCTGCTAGCGGTGGGCTTGGGCCGTTACAAATGGTATTAGAGCTAGACACCGAGTGATATGTCAGCGAGGAGGCTATTCCCTGAAGGGAGGTACACATGAGACAGTTTGTCAATAAGGACACTGGGCCCCGAATTTGGAGGAAAGGAACGAATGCTAGCGAGTACGCTGGCCCTAAAGGGATTAGATTGTAAGATCCCACATGAGTTGGAGAGGAGAACTAAAGACGCTAGGTCTAGAAGGGAAATGGATTTGGTGGAGGTCCCACCTCAATTGAAGAAAGAACGAGTGTCTGCAAAGACATTAGACACGGAAGAAGGTGGATGATAAGATACCACAACCATGGTGGGCTTAAAGTGTTACACTCTTTGGTCATGTGACGGGTAAATAACATGAGGTTGAGCATAAAAGCTATTGTAGTATTACATGGCCTCCTTTTTGGCATCTAACAACCCTCACATGTCTCAACCCCGTGGGAATGTTCATGTGGTTTCAAACCCATATCCCAAGTCCATGTCTATAATTCAAATCTAGCCCAATCTAGAGGCCCATCAACCCCACCAACCCCACCTTCTAATTTGCCCTATTTTTACCTAAATTTAAATCTTAAGATGATGATTTAAGGTATTTTGATACCAAATTTGTTGGATTTTTCTATTAAGGAGAATTTGAGTGGTTCTAACTTGGTTATATCTTGAATTCGAGGTAAAACCTGTGTTTGAAATGTTTTTGAACGGTTAGTAAGGGATTATTTATCGGGTATTTTCAACACCTAGTATTCTCTAAAAGCGCTTACAGGTAAAAGCAAGAGCATGCACAAGGCAAGATGTGAGGGTGCTCTAGTAGCGACCGGAGAGAACTGACATGTTAATTATTCTAGATTTTTCCTAGAAAATTATTAAATAGAGTGCAATCTCTTTCTTATTTTATTTTAATTGCTTTGGGTTTTAAAAAAGTACTCCTATAAAATTTAAGTTTACAACCGACATGTTTTTTTTTCACTTGAAGTATACATATGGTAATATAGGTCGATCTAGGGTTTTAGAAAGTTAGGTCTTTACAAGGATGTATCACTTTTGATGTGAGATATCACGTTGGTTGGGAAGGAGAACGGAACACTCTTTATAAGGGTGTGGAAACCTCTCTCTAGCCGATTGCACTTTAAAAACCTTGAAGAGAAGCCCTAAAGGGAAAATTCAAAGAGAACAATATCTACTAGCAGTGGGCTTGAGCCTTTACAAATGGTATCAGAGTTAGACACCGGGCGATGTGCCAGTGAGGAGGCTAAGTCTTAAAGGGGGTGGACACGAGGCCGTGTGCTAGTAAGGACGCTAAGTCAAAAGGGGTGGATTGTGGGGTATTGTGAGGTTATTTATAGCTTAGTCAATGATTATACATAGTAAAGCTATATATGTTAAATGACATATAAAGTAAATTGTCATATAAATAGCTATGTATTGGTAAAGCTATATATATATATAGTAGATATTTATATATATATATATATATATATATATATATAGTAGATGGTTATATCCGGTAAAACTATGTATATAGTAAGCTCAATCATATATATCTCTCTCCCGGTAGAGCTTTGAAAATGTAGTTTCTGTATTCTCTTACTTACACACCTGAAATCATCATTAAAAAAAAACCTTTAGCCAATATTCTTCTTGCATTTTCTCTATCATGTTCATCTAGATAAAACGTGTGCATTGTTGTGCGATCCTAACCGGTATTACATCGATTGGAGAAGGAAACGAGTGTCAGTGAGGATGTTAGGCTCTAAAGGGGGTGGATTGTGAAATCCCACATCGATTCGAGAGAAGAACGATATGGAATCTCAAAAGAAGAGTCTAAATAAGATAATTTTCGTGACTTTAACGATAATTTGAATCGGAAATGATGGGAGAACTATTCAATAATAGAAAAGGACATGAATTTCCACATCATTCTACTTTCCATGAAACAAATTTGAATGGTCAAATCAGAGTTTCCACCAACCAAATAGCCAACAGGAAAGCTTCCAATTTTGGCATTGACTTTTTTTTCATTTCTTGTCCAATTTTGAATCAATGTGTCCCACTAATTTGGAATCTTTCAATTTCTTGTTTTTAAAAGTTGGGGCATTCGAAAAGGTGGATTAACATTAAATCGACTTATGTTATGCTTTAAAAGATCTCGAAGTAAAAATTTATTAGAATGCTGAATGCAAGATTGAGTTGAGAACATCAAGAAGCAACATATAGGTAATTAAAATGTTTGTATGGATTAAGTATAAAAGAATGACATTCAAACTATGTAACAATCGAAAATTAGAAAGAAGAAAAAAAAGTTGTCCCAAATCGATTAGATTGAGAAACTCGAGAATTGTGATATCCCACGTTTGTTGGGGAGGAGAATATGAAACACCCTTCATAAGGGTATGAAAATCTTTCCCTAGCAAATACGTTTTAAAGCATTGAGGGGAAGTCCAAAGAGAACAGTATCTGTTAGCGACGGGCTTGGGTCGTTACATAAACTATGTTAACACGTTCACTCTATGCCTATGAGACATTAGAAAGTCATGTATGTTAATCATAACATATACTTATGATATCTATGTACACCATTATATTATGCAATCTCTTTTTCATCTGCCAGATATTAGCTTAAGGGCAAACTAGGGGTATGTATGCAAGCCCACCTGGTGGGTTCATGTACTCGTGTGTGAGTTGTGTGTAGAGACGTACGACACATCCAACCTCAGACTAAAAAATACAGTGGAAGACCATAATATTTTTATGAAAAGATAGGTTCTACCATGATTACATGTGATTGCATTTTTTTACCTTAACAGTGGGGCTAGATACTAAGTATTGTTTTAAATACTCAACCCATGTACTACATTTTTAAACGGTAAAGGGGCCTAGAAAGAAATTCTATGAGATTGAAGCCAAGCATGGATATTAATGAGGTGAAGTACATCAATTAATGGAGTTTTATGACTTTAGTGAACCAAATAATGTGATATGTTTCCTATGTTAATGATGTTATTATAATGATAAGTATAGGCCTAAACATTTGATCATGGCAAACATCATAATAATCTCCTTTGATTAATCACAAACAACAAACAAAAAGAGGTTTATTGTCAATTTTGATTATATATTCCAACCAACAATTGACACCATCATTTCAAAGTTGTAGATAAGGCTACCATCAACTAAGGATCAAGGAATAGAACATACCTAACGGAACATTTAAGAGTCAATATGGATATTACGAGTTCACGATCATGTCCTTCGATCTGACTAACGTCCCTGACTCTGGGTATGCAAGGATTTCTTTGACATGTTTGTGATTGCCTTCATTAATAATATACTTATCTACTCTAAGACCGAATAAGAGCACAAGGACCACATAAAGGACCACATAAGGAAGGTACTATCAAGGTTAAGGGCTCATAAGTGGTTTACCAAATATTAGTGTGAGTTTTGGCTTTCCTTGAGCACGTGGTGTCTAGAGAACAAGGCTTCGAGTTTCAAGGTATCAAACATACTATCTTTGGGCCTACAGAGCACTGGACACCTAAAGCACTTGTACCACCATCGCTTACCCAAAAGTATAGCCAAGTCAAATTGGATGACAGACCCTCTAGAGATAGAACGATGAACTTAAGACCTTTGCATTAACTCTAAGAGTACAGCCAAGTCAAATTGGTTCCAAGTTTAATATGACGCGCTCTAAGTCATCCTAAACCTTCCACCTATTTGATACACCATGATCTCACGTTTTTCTCATCTCAATTACCGTAGGATGTCCTACTTTTAATAGCAAGATGTCAGATTATGACTGTCACAAGGGATGTAGAAGAATGTCAAATCCAAATTTCGGAACCCAGACATAGATTTTATCAAATTCATATTGTTAGTACCAATCACATGACCTAGCGGTCTATCTAGGATAGTATATTAGGTTCGGTATTTAAAGGTTTATATTATGTGTGGAAAATGATGTAGGTTGGCCGATTAGATTCACAATCTTTAGACTTGTCTGGAGAGGGACGAGTTTTGCAGCATTTTTGTAACTTTTTCATGTCAGTCCACGTCGCACTTCCATGTTTCATACAATTTAGAAATCAGGTCATGACATATCTGATCTCGACCGGAAAAGTCTTTAATATATTTGGTGTTAGGAAAACTCTCTGTTATGTAACGACCCTATTTTTCTATTTAGTCATTACCACATGCATGACGTGACTTTTTTATGTAAAAATATTCATTTAAAATAATTTATAAAACCATATCATGGACCGGTTCTCAACAAAATTCTTAAAACAAAACTCAAAATAAACCATGTGAAATATAAATAAATAAAAGAAAAGATAAAATCGAAGCCCCGACCTAACCTAAGAGCTACTAAATAAATAAAATGCAACTATCCTAATACTAAGTTCCACCGTTTTCAATGCAACACAATGCTGCTGTCACCCGTGTAGACCTTGAATTTACGAGAAATATAAGAATAGCATAAGCCTAGAGTATTTTAAGAAATACTTAGTAAGTGACCACACTAGGATCAGGGAATGAAAACACATACAAAATGATGGAACGACTTATCAGTTAGGGTAAATTAGATGTGTAATGCTTCTCTACACACGACCCACATGTGCGAGCATGGGCCCACCTGACAGGCTCGCACACCCACTAGACTTGTTGGTCGGGCTAGCTTCTCTAGGCTATTGCTAGACATCCGGAGGGAATAATGATTGTCGTTGCCTCATGATAAACATGATGATCATTTCAATGTCATAGTGTATGCGTCCGTACCCATTATACAACGTAAGTATCTTTATGTACGTGGACATACAATTATATACGAGGTCCCTCATATTTTCCATTGTAATAAATAATGCAAGACAACCCCATTCTTTACTCACATAGTACACTCCACAATTTCCTTATTTCAAAACATATCATAACTCATAGTCTATCATAGTACATCATGACATATCATAACATAGCATAAGTTATCGTAACATAACATGACATTTCATTTATACCATAATGTTATTTGGCATATCATATGACAACACATATCATAACATCACATATCAAGCATATCACACATATGACACATGCAAGGCCACTAGACACATGTCATCATACATAAAACAATTCTTCCAACCAAACTGACAGTAGAGTCACTTACTTGGTTGGCCTAGGTTGAAGCTACTACACTCTTTAATGTTACCTTAGGGTTGCTCTCTAAAATTTAATTTTACTTAATAGTCCCACCATCATAAATTAGAATTCTAATATGAAAATTAACTTACCTAATTTTGCATTAGTTAAAAGGTAGTCATACTAACCTTACAATGTTTTCGAAGAGTTGAAATTATTTGAGAAGGGTCCAAACGTATCAGACCCAAATTGGATAAGTCGAAATGTCGACTTAGAACCGTGAGAAAATGTGTTCTCTGACTAGCTTTGAACTGCTCGAGTGGGATGAAAGGAAGATCAATGAACCTCCCTTTTACTATGGAGTCCAACTCCCCATTTTCTCAATATTATGTTCTTCCAAAAGTTGTTTTTAAAGGGTACCCGAAGTCTCGTATGTAAGTAACGATCTTGATCAGTAGGCGTGTGATATCACAATTAAGATTTCAATCGAGTAAAACATAATTTAGTAAATTAAACTTAATGACAAACATAAATAAGACAATGGATTAGTTAAAAAAACATTCACAACCACACATGGACCTTTCCCTTAATGGAATCAACATCATACAAAAACTCTAAAGAGATAAAGTTAAAAAAAAAAAAAAAAAAAAAGCAAAACCATGTGACAATGCAATCAAATTTAATGAATTTGATAACTTAGAAACGAATAAAATTAATTGCATTGTGGTCCTTCCACACCATTGCATTTCTAAACCTAATTAAGGGCAGTGCCCTAAAAAGTCAGAGGAACCTCCAACGCTAAGGACAAAGTTTAGGGCACCTGCCCTATTGCACATGCCAATCCCCATTCTAATTATTATTATTTTTTGTATAATATAATCTTCAATATTTTTAATTACATTATGATATAATGTTTTTTATTTAGGGATTGATGCCCCCACCATATATTAATTGATTGATATCAAAATAAATCTTTATAATAAGCTCTCCCACCAAAAATGGATACAATTATGTCAAAATTATGGATGGAGTTAATGAAATAAAGACAAACCTAGCTAGCTTTTTTTTTTTTTATTATTTTTTAATTATTATTCTAAATATTTGTTCATAAATATATTGAAATAGTAAGGTCGTTGGGGAGGATTTATGATGTGTATTATTTTGAGTAATAACTAGAAAACATTAATCGTTGATGAATGGACTATTATTTTTTCATGTTTTTTTTTTATATATATAAAAAGAAAATGGGTTTTTTAAGGTGTTCATTGACCCGATAACCCAATTGACCCGATCTACCTAACACGAACCAAAAAGATTGAATTGGGTTAGATTTAGTTCGATTTGGGTTTTATTGAATTTTTTAAATTGAGGTAGGGTTAGCTGGTCTAGTCAATTTGACTAACTTAAAAATAGGGTAACAACCACTTTACTCTACTTTTAATATGGAGATTAAGAATATTTGGTATTTGTTACTAATGTTACTGATGTTTTGTGACATGGAAAACCCGACAACTTAATCTAACTGGAACTGAAAATAGAAGGTTGGATTATAAACTATATTCGGGTTGGTCGGATTACTAACTCAACCAACTAGAAATTTTGGATTGGTGCAAAAGATTTTCCCGACCTAACCCATCAACCTCCAAACATAGGAAATACAATTAATAACGTCGATAACAAAAGAATAAACATAATAACGAAGATTCAAAGTTTCTATACCGGAGAAAAAAAAAAAGGTAATAAAAGGTATGAATAGGTGTAAAAGGACCAAAAACACAGACCATTCATTTCTGTGTCTCTCAAAATCCTTAAAAGGGTTGGCCTTTTGGATCTGAAACTCCACTGTTGTCAATACAAATCTCTCTCTCTCTCTCTCTGTGTCTGTCTGTGTTCGATGTTTGAGATTTCGGGGATTACTATGTTGGTTTGAGAGGCTGAAGCTGCCAGCATGATCTGAAGGAAATGGGTGTTAAGGGTTCAGATCATCTTGCAGCTTCAATCACTCATTCACCAACAAATTCATCAGCTTAGGGTTTTCATTTACAACACTTTCTTCATTTCAGGTACACATCATGTTCTATTCATTCCCATTTATAAACCTAATTCTATACATTCATTCTTTGTTTATACTTTATATGAGATCTCACGTCGGTTGGAGAGGAAAACGAAGCATTGGTGTGGAAATCTCTCTTTAGCAGACACGTTTTAAAAACTTTGAGAAAAACTCGAAAAAGAAAGTCCAAAGAAGACAACATATATGCTGCTAGTGGTGGATTTGAGTTATTACGGTTTATTCGGTAGGTGGGTCTAAAGTGATTATTGGTGGATTCAAATGTATATTTGAGAAGGTAGTTAAGCTATTTGTTTCGATGGATGATTTCCAGCCTAATCTTGCTTCTTTGCTACTAAATCCTTTAAGATGTATGAACCTGAATCTAAACCTGAACCCATGTTTTAATAGTCCTTCAATAGTTTTCACGTCTTTGGATAAAGCGTGAGACGTATGAAATTGAAGTCAATATCGTACATAAACCTTTCGAGCTTATTTGATACTAAATTCAAGTTTAAGACGTCAGAAACTAAACTCGTGCTTCAATTTCTAATTTTCATGTTTGGAAATCTATATAAATCATTTGTTAATTCTATCCAATTTCATTGGTACTAAATTAAAGTTTAAAATTACTAAGTTTGAACTCGTTCTTGCTTGAATTACTCTGAAATAGTTTCCACATCTCTTAAACAAATGCTGGGAATAAGTTTCATATTGATTGTAGAGGAGAACAAATCATTCCTTATAAGAGTGGAAACTTCCATCAGACACGTTAAAAAACCTTGAGGGGAAGCCCTAAAGAGAAATCCTTGTGAGGACAATATCAACTAGTGGTAGGCTTAGACTGTTACACAATATAATCCTCCTTACCTCTCCCGTGCTTATTTGACATTAGATTCATGTTTAAGATGTTTGAACCTGAACCCGTTCTTCAATTACTCTTGATTAGCTTTTACATCTAACGAAAAAATACGAGATATATGAAATGGAAGTCAATGCGGTCTTTTCTCTCTATAGAAGTTGTTTTCACACAATTACACCATGCATGTCTGGTCTCAATTGTCTCAGCTTTGTAGTAGCAACCACACTCCACAAATCAAATTAGCTCGTAAATTCTAAACCTTTAGGCTTATAAGGTCCGTCTAAATTATGTTTGAATACGATTTGAATTTTGTGTCGTAAAAGTCATGTCTTATCCTCGATAAACACATCGGTTTAGAAACTAAACTTGTAATCTAAGTTTATTGTTTTATATTTTTTAAAAAAAATGAAAAGAGAAACCATATTAATTAATTAAGATATATCTCTTTGATACTTTGTATTTGGACAATTTATTTTTATTAATTGTATTTCACATGTCAAATAAAGTTGAAGAATTTAAAATGTCGAGATGAGATGTCAGTGTCGGAGTCGATGCCAACATCGATATCAATATTGATAGATGTCTATATTTCCAAATTTAAATTTGTTGTTCTCTACGTGTTTTAATTTAAAAATCCAAATTAAAAAATTTCGAGATTTTAAATTTTCTCACACTCGAACAAAGCTAAAAAATACAAACCCGATCATTGAAACTTTGGCTTGATAAATGTATCAAATCGTCTTTAATATTTTAGTTAATTTTTAAATGGATTAATAGTTTTTTAAAATTTTTAATTCTAATTTCAATTGCTTAAAATATAAAATTAATATTTAAAATATTAATAGCTAATTTATAAATAAATAAAAATAGGGGTAATTTAGGAAATTTGTGGCCATATTTTATTTTTCCTGAAAAGGAGGGCTCATTTTATACCCTAACTAATTTTGCAGAACCCTTTTCTCTTCCCTCTCAAATGGTGTGGGGCCCTACAAAGGGAAATAGAGATGGTACCAACCGGCAAAGCTCCGATCGGCGGTGACGGCGGCTGCGAGCGGCTGGAGCAGGCTCTCCGAGATTGCCACAAGCGACTACCAGAAGGTCCGGCGCGGCGGTCGGGCTGCTGGCATCTGAACCGATCTTTTGCAGAGTGCTTGGTGGCGACGGTGTGCCCTAACGAGGCGGAGGCGGTGCGAACTCTCTGCTCCAGCGGCGGAACCGCTCTGAAGAGATCGCAATGCGAGCAAGCTAAGTTTTCGTTCTCTTTATGTCTCTCTTCTCTCCAATTGTGAAATCATCCTAGATCCCTGAATTGAACGCCGTGGGAGATTGAAACGGGAATCGACGAAGCTTTTTGAATTGAGATTTTGTAGATCGTAATAATGTTCTTTTGATGTTCATAATAATGTAATTGACGTAATTATAGATGTAAATCGATCAGAAGTTGAGTTGTTGCTGCAATTCGACGCTAACTTACAAATTTGGTTACATGATTTTCAGAAAATTAAAATTTGTTCTTGATTTCTGGGTTACAATTAGTCCCATAGGTTTTATCCATCCATATAAGATTATTATGAAATTTATTGACAAGGAACTATATTTATTATGGATCATATTTGCTTCAAAATTCAATTTCTTTTCTTTTGATTTGGCTGATCTGTTTGAAAGTTTTGTTGCGGAACAAAAATTATTTGAAAACATGTTTTTAATTGTTTTTTTTTTTTTTTTAATAATTAAAATCCTACATTAATCCTTGACATTAAAAAAATATCAATAAGAATTAAACTTACCGGACTGAAGGACTTAGATGAGCAACCACATTGTGATATCCGAGTAAATGAGAGGTACATGAATGAACCAAAGATCACGTCTGAATAATAGCGATCTTGAGGATATGAGAAAAACTTAGAAAAATTGAAAGTTATCTTTATATAAACAAAAACAAAATGTGTAGTGACTCAATCATAGAACAAAAAAAACGGTGATTTCTTATTAAGAAATGAAAAACATGTAATATGACTATGTTACAGGAGATTATAAAGGCTATTGGGTGCCGAACCTAGGTTTTGAAAGGTGTTGAATCTAGATTCTGAAAGGTGCCGAACCTAGATTCTGAATTCTGGACATAACCAATCTGATAAACATAATTCTTTTATAAAAATTAAAATTATTTGGGTTATATGTTAGTAGCATATTAAAAACACAATTAGCGAATATGCATTGAAAAAGAAATAATTTAAGGACAACAATTCAAATGTAATTTTATTGAATTTCAAATAAGTTCAACTTAGACAAAAACCAAGTTACAAACTAACAAACACAAGCACACCAAACCTTTTCATAAGAGTTGACACAACAAAACTCGTAGTGGCTAAACCATTTCTACTTCTTCTACGAGATTGTAAGCTCAAACCTTTCGTCTTACGTGTGATGTCGTATTATCAAAAAACGTAGAACTCGAAACGTACCTATCTTTTATGTTTAATCTCTACCATAAAATACAAGCACACAATTTTTTTGTGACAGATAGCATTTACAATGCAAAACTATGAGGAAAATCTATGCCTATCATGAGGAGAAGTATAATCAATATTGGGGCCAAGAGGAATGATGCCAAATGGATTGATTTGAGGATGGCTTCCATAATAATGCTTCTTTATGTGTTCCATATGAACAGAGCTGCTTACCCCTTTAGTTTGGTATATATCCTTGGTGTAATTGAACAGATTTGGATACTCTCGTAGCAGTTTCTTATTACATTTGAAGTGAACTGCATAAACCTAAACCAAAAAGAAAGAAATATTGATCAGTGAAGTCGAAAAATTAAACAGGTTCGGTTGATGTCATTACCTCGTCAAATCTTATGATGGTGACAAACAGCCGAACGTCTGCTTCGGACAGTGTGTTCCCACAGAGGTAACGTTGCTTGGAAAGTATGTCCTCACATCTGTCCAGAGCTTCATACAACTCTTTCACAGCCTGTAGAAGGATGTTTCATCAGTATATAAAGATTTTGGATTTTAGTAAGGGTGTTCATCCTCCGGGTTGGATTCAATCAGGGGACATTTTCAATTCAAAATAAGTATTTGACTTGTAAATTCGACCAACTTAAATGGTTCCAAGTAGCTGCTCTATATAACTCATTATAACTAAAATAAGACTTGAATCAACTAATCGTTGGGTATGTTTCGGAGTACAAAAGTATCTACAAGAAATGCATAAGTAACTATCATAAGAAAAATTAATATATTTGCATTGTATCAATTCAATCACAACTTATTTAAACTAGAACAATCTTACTAGTCCTCTTTGGACATTCTCTTTCGGGCTTCCCCTCAAGGTTTTTAAAACATGTTGGGAAGGGAGAGGTTTCCACACCCTTATAAAGAATGCTTCGTTCTCTTCTCTAAATGACGTGGGATCTCACAATCCGCCCCCCTTCGGGGCCCAACCTTATAAAGAATGCTTCGTTCTCCTCTCCAACTGATGTGGGATCTCACAATCTACTCCTTCAGTCCAACCTTATAAAGAATGCTTTGTTGTCCAAGATTGATTGGGTTTACAGAAAATCAGATTTTATTTTTACACTCTAAATTGTCAGCTGCTATACTGAATTGCTTACCTGGTCATAGGGCTGTTGCATCCTTGCAAAACCACACTTATAGACACCGTTGTTAATGGCGTCGTATATCCATCCATTAGTCTCGTCAATTTGGGCTTGCAAGTGAGGAGGATACAGATCTAGAGCTGGATTCTCTGCTATATCATTGAATTCAGTATTAAGCATACGAATTATCTCTGAGCTCTCATTGTTAACAATGGTTTTCAGTTTCTTGTCCCATAGAACCTGTCACGAAGAACACACTAAGAGGACTGCATAACATTAAAACATCTACTTATAAGCTCAAATTACATTCATAGCCATGGCTGAAACTTACAGGAACTGTGTACTTTCCAGTGTAATTTGAACTAGCAAGTTCATACAGATCTCTTACACTTTTAGCTCCATTCAAATGGTCAGGTTCAGCCCCAGGCTCCTCTGTATCAGAACCAGGAAAAACCCATCCCCTATGATCATCAGTGTCCTTGGTTCTTTCCCAAATTGGTTTGACTGACTGAGCAAGAAACAGTTTGAGGCAAAGAAGAGCAATATTGTTTTTCAGTAAAAAACATCATGGATTCATTTAGCTATGGAGATAAAATATCTACCGAGAAACTGATCGCCTTTTCGAGTCCTTTGATCTTCAAATATGCAAGGCATCTGGAAGCCCAAGGACAAGCATATGAAATGTAAAGATGATATCTCCCTGATTCTGCTGGAAATTGGGAGGATTGATCTCGTGAAATCAAATTGCGAAATGTTGAAGCTGTTCTTACAAAAGCGCCAGTTGTAGACATTTCATCAAGGGCCGATCGTGCCATTTTGCAGAAAAACCTGAAGGAAATCTCCACAATTATATTTGTAAACTGAGAGAACGGAAATCGAAGTGCATAAAACCTAGGGACAAAATCACTCATCACTTGATCTCAGCTCAACTGTGCAAGAGCAAACCAATCACTCAAAATTTTCAAATTCATGTCCATTTTCCTTCTGTTATAGTCGATCTCATTCCGGATCCAACACAAGAAAACTAGAAATGAACGTAAAATGGACCGACCAGATCAACCAAGAGATAGAAATCAATGCGCTAATCCAACAAAACAAATACGTTATATTAATAACTAAATCGGCGATCATACTTTAGAAGATAACAATCGAATCACGCAAACCTGAGACAGCCGCCAGGCGAATGATTGAAAAGGTAAAATTCAGAGAATTCAGTTCAAAACGACGATCTTAGAAACATGAGGAATTGAAAAGATAAGAATAATCAGAGAGTTAAGGATCACCTTAGAGATGTAAAACAGTGATCGGAAAGACGAAGAGGACGAAGAGTTCTTTGAGGCGATGGCAGTGCAGAAAGCATTCAGAAAGCTGGGGAAAAGAATTTCTTGGCTTTCTTTTTACTTTTTATTTATTTATTATTATTTAAACTAAATTAATAAAATAAATTATTTTAAAATTTTCAAAATTTTAATAATATCCTTACCCACTAAAAAAAAAAAAAAATAATAATAAAAAATCTAACATCCAGTTATTTATTTATTTATTATTATTATTTATAAAAATGGTTAATATTTACTTTTAAAATATATTTAAATAGTTATTTAAAAGATACCTTTAAATATTAAAAACTTTCATTAATATCCTTCCACTATTTTAAAAAGTTCTAAAAAAATTTCAAGAAGGTTTTTACCTGATTAATGTCCTACAACGAAACTGAGCTCCCCATTTCTTGCACAATGGAGTTTACACGATAGAAGTAATCCTGCTTTTGACTTTGAGGCTTTGACCTGGATTGAAGGAGGTAAAAGAAAAGAAAAGTAGCTCTTTCCTGAACCTCGGCTTCTCTCCTGAACCGGAACCTCTATGACCTGACCCTATTTACCTTATTCATTCAATCCTTCACCTGTCGGTCTCACTGCTGAAGGAAGTTCCACTAAGCCTTCGGTATTTGTGCACAGTGGATGGTGCCTTACTTTTGGCAATTGTGGGACTATGAATCTGTGATGGATGGAATTATTGGCGGTAGTGGGACTAAGAATCTAAGAGATGGACTATGGCAGTAGTGGGGATTTTTGGCCTGGGAATGGATGGATAAAGTTATACGGTGATGGGCTTGTTGGGCGAATCACTTCCAGGCTGGCATTAAATCGAGATCGCCCGGGCTACTGAATCCGCTTCTTTTTGGTACCAACAATGAGGAATTGTTTGCCCTGCCCCTACTTGCTGCATCAAAAACTCAATCACAAGCTTCTAATAGACGAAAATTATTTATCTTTGAATAATGTACAATTATATTCTTTTCATTAGGGGAAAAGAATATGACGTTTTTGTTCCACCAACTCCCTTGTTTAAGTTAGCAAAAAAAAAAAAAAAAAATTGAGTGTAAAAAGGATTTAAAGCACGAGGAATCACTTGACATGTATGGTACATGTCCTTACAAGCACGAAAAATCACTTGACATGTATGGTATATGTCCCTTATAAGAACGTAGTCGAGTCATTTAGTATAGAGAAACATCAAATGTCTAAAATTTCTTTCCACTCTCTTATGTTATTTTTTTTTTCTCCTCCTCCGAACTTATCCCACCATGGCTCGAGACCCATTTTCAATATCTTCTTCAGTTTTTTTTTAATCTAAAATCAACTTCAACGCTTTTTTAGTTTAGAAGATCGAATAAGATACCTTTTCAAGTATATAGATCTCAAAAAACTTACTCGAAATCTAAAAAAATGAGTGGGAAGGAGATATGATAAAAGAAATCAAATCAAGAGATTCTAAGTCCAACAAAATCATGTATCATTCAAGTGTTCAGAAGTTGGTTAGCCAATACCTTTTGATATTCTCTCCGTCAAATCAGAAACAAGAGCATATTTGTTGCTCTCACAACAAGCAGTCATGAATGCAGCCAAACTCACTCGATCGACATTGACTTCCTTATCAAGTAACTTATGAAAGAAAAGAGCTGCCATGCCGACTTTCTTCTCGCTACAAAGCTTGCGTATTAGAGTATGGACCGTGTGTATCCAAAGCTTCTTGTCGAGCCGTTCCAAGATAACCATGGCTGAAGCGAACTCTTCTGTTTTGCAATACTCATAAGCTAAGGTCACCCGAGTAACCTCGCACGGAGTCAGCCCATTGTCTATCATGACATCATATAATCGTCGAGCCTCATCCAACCTCGACTCTTTGCAAAGACCACTGATTAAAGCACCATAACTAATGCTATCTGGTGCACAACCATGGTCACTCATCCGCTGGAAAAACTTGACTGCTAAGCCAATTTTTCTTTCCCTACAATAGCCACATATCATGGATGTGTAAGTTTCCTTTGTCGGAACGAACCCAAGCTTAACGACTTCGTCGAACAACTTTTCGCTATCGTTCATCATTTTCTGCCTGCAGAAGGCAGAAATCAAAGTGGTATACAAATGGACATCAGGCTGGAAACCAACTTTAAGCATCTTAGTTAAAAACATAAGGGCTCGATTCAAATCGGCATGTTTACACTGTTCAGATATTAGAATGTTGTATGTGACAGCGTCGGCTTCAACTCGATTCCGACACCCTTTATTTAGCAATTTGAAAGCCTCTTCGACTCTCCCTTTTTTACAGAGACCATCAACCATTGCATTGTAAGTACATATATTAGGGAAGAAACCTTCATTACACATAAACTCCATTAATTCATAGGCTCTACTGAAATTCCCTGCCTTACAATGTCCATCAATGAGAGTAGTGTAAGTGTTGGTGTTTGGAACCATTCCTTGTTCCTTCATTCTTTCAAACAACATTTCAGCTCTATTCAATTTCTCCTCTTTGCAATACCCACTTATCATGGCTGTGTAAGTGTACACATTTGGCTTGTAAATATCACTTCTAACAAGCTTAAGAAACAGTCTAAAAGCTCTATCAGTCCACCCTTTCTTGCAAAGCCCATCGATTAATGATGTGTGGGTATACACATTGGGTTTCCAGCCATTTCTAACCATTTCTTCCAATAATTCAAATGCTTGCTTAACACTACCCCTCTTGCATAACCCACTAATCATAGATGAATAGTTTATCAAATTTGGTGATAAACCCATCTTTTTAACCTTATGAAACAACCAAAATGCTCTGCTTACAAAGCCCTTTTTACAAAAAGCATTAATAATCAAAGTCAATGTGGCATTATCAACAACAAAACCTCTCTCCATCATCTCATTTATCCACCTATCTACGTCCAAAACATTGCCATATCTACAGTAACCAACAATTATAGACTTGTAAGTGCAAGAATTAGGAGCCATACCTCTTGCAGACATTTCGTCGAACATGTTGCCTGCATATTCGAGCAGCCCCATTTCAGCAGCCACCATGATTATACGATTCATTACTCTGGTGGTCAACACAAGCCCCTGATTTCTCATGTCAATGATCATATCCACAGCCTCCTTCAACTTCCCAATTTCTGCAAAAACCCCTATCATACACTCCACCACTTCATCGGCTCGCTCCTGTTTACATTTCTCAACCAATAACATCGTACAAACTATGTAAAGCCGCATGAAATAGCGGAATTTAGGGAATCTGATTGCCCAGTAAAAGAAACTCAACGCCATCATTGAACCCTCCTCGCTAGCAAGTGAAGCAACGACTGAAATGGCTTGCTCGTGAGTCAAAAAATCAGCATCCACATCAAGATTCAGCTTAAAAGGAGAGAATCTCAGATGGGGTTGGCGAAAATAAGACTCGATGACCAATGAACAAATCGTTTGCACAGGAGACTGCAATGAAGAAGAAGAAGAATCACGGTGCGGCGAAGAGATGGAATCGAAATGAGATGAGGAGAAAAATCCCGCTGAGGCAGAAACTGATAATCGTTGTGGAAAGGAAAATTTGTGGAGAAATCCATGGAGCCTTAGAATTCGGAGAGACGCCAAGAATTGCATCGAAGGCATAAAGGTCGCAGGAGCTCTGCCCCCATGCGATGCGAATTGTCTTGGACTAGTTGCGTTCATCCAGTTACGTGTCTAAAAAATTAAATATGTTTGCTTTTAAAAAAACAATAGAGACGTAGTAAATTAATTATTTTTTTTAGCTTAATAAACGGCACTTTTAAGATAATAATTAATAATAATTAATATTTTTCAATAAGATTGAACTTCCACACAATCGAAAAAAATTTCTTGAGATAAGATGATGATTACGTTATTATGATTAATGGTTTTGTATTCAAATCGATGTGATACTCGAATACAAAACTCGAATGATGATTTATGGTTTTGACCGATTTTTTTTGGGCATATCCATCCATCTATATTCTCATCGAGGCATAAACTCTCCTCTGTCTTTGTCATGTCATTTACGGACTCTGTTATGGATAGTAGGTGCATAATCCAACCTTCGACACCTGGGTTGAGAAAAAATGTTGACACACCTATGTTGTCCGACACTGTCCTTGAAAGATCCATTTTAGAGGAAGACGCTCGAGATACTCATCTCACAACACTTGTCCATGTTGTGACAGATGTATGTGCCACAAGAGAGCTTGCTTAGGCAATAGGGCCCAAGGGTGGAAGAGAGCTAACACCATGTCTCCCCCAGTAGTTCATTTTGAGACACTTCTAATCTTTCTGGAGTATACGTTCTTTTGGCAAGCGATCATATGACCCTGTGGAGCGTCCGTCGAGTATCCAATTGACACCACATTTGGTGAGCTTTTCATTTTTCATATAGGCAAACTTAACTCTAGAGCCGCATGTCGTAACTCTTATCGGAACTATAACTTTTGAGGTCATGGCCTGGGGCCCTACGTGACCCTCTCCAAGCTTGTCTTCGACACTCAATCTCCTCATTCTCTCCAGCCTTTCTTATGCCTCATCTTAGGTTTAATACACACTCTTGTGTGTTGGATGATGTACCCTCCTCCTCAGTTACATCATGACACTTGTCTATCTCAGCTCTCACGTGGTCTGATGGGTGCCACTTGAAGGTTGCCACCTTGTTTAGCCATGTGGGGGGTCACAACCTACTGTCTTCATAGTGAGGTTGTGACACTCGACATCACCAAGGAGAACCTTCCATTTAGTCAAGTAGGCAGACATGTGGAGTACGGTTATCGTTTTAAGAGCAAATGGGCTCCTCCATACTTATGGTCTTTCTCATTTGACGCAATGACTTAAGGCGTAATTAGCAAAAGGTTGATCATGGACCTAGGTAAATGTAAACATAGAGCTAAGAGTACCCAACAACCTTTATTCATGGATTCTGAGGTGGTTAGAGCACTCCCTAAAGTAAGAATGTATAAAGTTTAGGTACATAAGAACTTGAAACAGTTAGCATGGACCATAAGTCATAGTTTTGGTTAATTCTTGTGGCCATATGCGCACATAACTTCAAATTTTGTGTATTAGAATAAGTTTGACGATAGCAAGTACGTTGCTTACGGAGTATTTTTAATACTCACTCTTGCTACACTTTTCTTTTTCAAGTGGCAAGTGGAGTACACTGATCGTGGTAAGAATGTGTCTGGTTGTGCAATTGTGTAGGAGACCCTCGACCCGAATCATGTATTTACTTGTTCATGACTTTTTTATACACCCTGTTTTGTATTTAAAATTATACATGCACACATGTATAGTTCACTTATTTTTGTTTAATGTATTTACTTTTAATGTCTATTTATCCTTTAGCTTAAAAGCAAAAAATATTACCATATTGTTATGCACTCGAACAGGGAGAGTTGTATTGACAATTAGTTCATCCTTTTGGCCGGCGAAGCAACAACACTGTTTTGGTGGTGATCGCTCGTGTGCATCAAGGAGTTCCTTGGCTCGTTAGTCCTCTCTTCCATGTCGTTGTAATACCTGAACTACTTGCAACAAAAATGTGAGATTTCTCAAAGTTATCGTTTTTCTTAAACCCATCCTTGTCGGCGCTATTGTTACACATTCTGGAACCATACTAAACCTGTTGAGCTTGCCCTCCATCTTTTCAAAACAATGGTCATGTTAATCCTCTGCGTGTTTACTCATCTTTCGTTTGCCAGATCGAAGGTCTCTGTTACGTCGACGTTTATGTTCGACGAGACAAAATCGTTCGTCATCCATCCTTTTCTCTTTGTATTTCGTGTCTCCTTTTCTTATAGGCGAGATCTGAGGGTTTGCTGAAGTGTAGAACTTCAGGCATGGTCGTGAGTTCGTTGGAGGCATGAGTTCTCTGGTGCTCACGCGTTTCTTAGCGACCACACAAGTTATTATTATTATTATTATTTTATTTTATTATTTTTTAACCTAATGGGACGTTACATGAACCCTTCAAATTGTTCTTTCAACTAAATTGAATTTAGTGTTTATATGAGCTAGTTTGGGGACCTTATTGACCTTCCGATTATAAGCTCGTTGTATTCATTGATATAATCCTTACAAGCTAGTCGATTCTTCAGAAGTTGTTCGTAACTACAGCTGAGTTAAAAGTTCGTTTTACTCTTGTAATTAGATCTTTAATCTCAAGTACCAATATACTCTAATGAATAACTTGTTTATGATCTAGTCATAAATCAAGTTCCTCTCGAACAATTAAGAGGGTGGGCCTCACTCATCCGCTTTCCTTATATGAAAAGAAATAAACTCTCCTGATATCAAGTTCCTAATGTGGTTGTCATATTGACTCTCTTGATATCAAGTTCCTGATGTGGTTGTCATATTGAATCAACTACAAAAGTCATTCTCACCCTTGCAAATCCAAAGATAAGCCCTCACACGTATAAATTATAACTCATTCAGATTAAGATTGAATCGCATATGATTAACATGTGAAATATTAATTTTCTCAATTAACAGATCCATAGAGAGATCTTAAATATTTTGAATTCAGTCTTATGCAAATTCATTGTATAGGATACCCCTACACATGTCCCACGTGAACGATTTAGATCAAATCATTTATAGCAATTACAAAGTTGTATCAATAGTGTTTCCAAGACAAGACAGTCAACTTTGTGCATATACTATAGACCCTTTAGATTATTACTTGAATATGATCATTTTAAACGTCAATCACATACTATTCAAGATTACATTAATAATCTTGGTTTTTCATACCATGGATAATATAAAATTACAAATAAAATAATGAAAATTATTATTAAAAATTAAATAATTAATTACGAAACTCATTTAAGTTTCTCACTTATTTTTCTTTCTTTTTTGGGCTAGTTACTTCGACCAAAAATTACCTATAACATTAACCTCACTCATAAGTGTTGAGATTTATGAGTTAAAACCTCGTAATAATTATTTAATATTTAATAATATATTTTTATTATTTTAGTTGTAATTTAATATTATCCATTATATGTAACATGCAAGGTTATTATTCTAATATTGAAAAATATGTGGTTGACTATGAGAGTATCATTGTAACACTAGAGTACCAACGAGGTATTTAACACTCTAAATTTCTACTTACTCAAGTCGCTGCTAACATTTTAAAAATAAAAATAAATGACCCCATATAGGACCATGCAAAATGCAATCACGGGACCTATCTCAATCTTATACTAAGGGTCCCCAGTTTGGAAGGTAAAAAATGTATACAAAGATGTTGCCCAAAATCAAACTGGAGATCTTTGGTGTGTAAGACTAACGTGATAACCACTACACCACACCAACCGAATTTTCTTAATAATAAAATAGTTAATTATTATAAATTAAAAAAAAAAAAATCATTGAGGAGCTTAATTTAAAAATAGTTAAGTATTCTTAAATTTTAAAAAAAAAATTAAAAATAAACACTCTTAGATCACTTTCAACACTCTAAGTAGACAACTTGCTTTCAATTTTATTCTTTCCCAACTAGTACTTATAGAGAAATTAGATATTTGAGTGTTAATAGCATATATTGACATGCAAAGTACTATTGGTTATGTGTACCCACCCCATGAAGGAATTGTGTCTTGATCCTAGAAAAAAACATGTAGTTTCTTTGTCCAACTTAAGATCCTAGAAAAAAAAAACATGTCGGGAAGATCTATAAAAAAAACACATGTAGTTTCTTTGTCTAACTGAAGTAGGAGTTTGTGGCAAGACAAGGAGTGTGGATGATGAGAGTATTGGAAAAGCTTGGTCACTTTCAAAAGTATTGTGATATTAGTTTTAGCATCGAGCTATCCAATAATCAAATCATGTATGGACACAATTCTCTAAATGAGGACATAAAGTTTAAGTCAACAACTACAACAGGAGTCTGATTCGAAGTCAGACACGCTAATCCACTACGCTATGCGGTCATTTTTTAAAAGTTTAAGTATATACTTTAATGTAAGTATATATTTTTATACTTTTACTTTTGAATTCCCACTTATCATACCGTGAAGGAAAGTATGGGGACTTGATGCATAACTGTGTGTTCACGCGCATCGAGATACTTCTCCATTATGATGAGTACAAACGTGTACACCATGAGACTGATTGTTACCATCATGTTTGTCATAATGCTACGACGACCACTAATCCCTTCGAGTGTGCAGCAACCGTCCGTTAGAGAGTGCTAACCCAACTAGTAGGTCTAGGAGGCGTGCCAGCCCTCTTGGTGGGTCTACATTCGCATGTGTGGTCCATATGTAGAAAAGTATTACACATCTAATTTAGCCTGAATTAGAAAGTCGCCTAAGAGAATAAAATGATGTTTTGAATGATAGGTCCCAACGTGTTGCATGTGACTGCATTTCATAACCCTAATAGTTGGGTCACTTAAAACTAATTCTTAAAATACTAAGTCATGTGCTACTCTTATATTTCAGGTAAAGGTAGTAACCTCGGTACAAATGACAATAGCATTTACATTTTATTTATATAAATTTCATGTGTTTTGTTTTAAGTTTTTATTGCAAATGTTTAATATACTCGCTTATTCACTACGCTATGCCGTCATTTATTAAAATTTATGCATATACTTTAATATAAATATATATTTTATGAAATTTACACCATTTTTTTTAATCTCTAATTTAGTTTAAATTAATTTTTTTTTGTCCATAGGTTTTTGGTAGCATTCTTAATCACTCCATCGATCTTTTCCTTTTGTCAAGGGAATATTCTTTCTTACACTATATTCCATCCATTTCAACTTTGTAGGAACATTTTCTATTCCAAAATATTTTCCAAGATGAAGATGGTGATCATGCCTCACATGATATTCAAAGGCTTTCTGACCTCCGGACGTCCCGCTACGGACAATTAGTCTGACTATGATGGGTCTAGGGGGCATGTGAACCGCCTAGGGACTCATGCTCGCAAGTGTTGATCGTGTGTAGGAAAGTATTACACATCCAATTTTATTTGGATTGTAGGTTACCCTTATTATGGTTTTAATGATAGGTCCCTGAGCATGAGTTGCCTGTGTTTTCAATCCCTGACCCTAATATTGGGGTCACTGGTATTTCTTAAAATACTTAAGTCGTGTGCTAGTTTTATTTCTGGTAAAGGTAAGGCACCCCTGTATGGCTGACGACGACATCACAAGTAAAGATCATGGAACATGCATAAAATAGTGGTATTTCATTTCTTAGACTTTAAGTTAGTATGAGGCATTTTTACTTTTAATGTTTATTTATTTTATTTAGTATTTGATTATATTGTTAAAGATGTTTTTGAACACGTAAGTTTATGAAGTTTTAAATGTTTATCTAAGCATAAGAGAGTATGTTATGATGACGGTAGCGACTTTAAGTTTGTAGAAATCTACAATCGTTACAGTTGGTATCAAAGCTCTAGGTTATAAATTCTTTAGACTCCCCTGCGAGACAGACTTGACATGTTTCATGGTCCCACCATTGATACCCCGTCAGCTTCAGGTATGTCATGCATAAGATGAGAAAAGGAAATATGACCTATAATAGCACTCCGTTTTATATCAAAAATGTCATAGCACTCATCTTTAAACTAATAATACACACATTAGGGTGAGGATAATATGTTCTCCAAATGAAGGCCTAAGTATTATGTTAATGACAGTGAGAGTTGAACCCACGACCTTCTGATCCGAAGTCAAACGCACTAATTCACTGCATTATGCAGTCATTTTTTAAAGTGTACCAACATAAGTTATTTTGCGTTCGTTCTCACTTGTGTCGAACGGGTCAAAAATATAATGATAAGTCATTTATGTCGAGCGGTAGGCATCAGGTTGGACTGTCGGTCGTTGGATTGCTTCTCGAGCATGCAGGTCAGATGTGGTTTACATCGTCGATTTGGGTGAGTCGCGGTGCCGTGTGTCAGCGCTCAGAATAAGCCAAGCTTTTCCACTACCTGCCTAACACATGTCCCTCCAGTTGCTAGACGTGTTTCTCCTCTTTCTAGTCCCCGTGTATTGGTCGCCAATTGCCTGAAACCCATTTTTTGTAGATTCCAGTCAAAATGACATATCAACCTTTATTTTCTTTTTCTATCTTCCAATTCGTAACTTGAATTAACTCGATTCCTACAAGGAAATTCAAGACCTCAAGTCCACCTATACAGATATATTTTTCTTGCATTTTTTCGGTACTCACAATACGTAATAAATGAGTTCAAAAATAAGAAAAATCAAGTTTCTTACCGAAGTTAGAGATTCTTGGTTTCAATTTCCGACACGATTTTTGGCTGAGTTTCCTCCCAAAACATGCAAGAATCCTCACCTAAAGTACTATAGTTGAGTATTATTTCCTAAACTATTAAAAAAAACACATGGATCTAGGGCAAAATCTTGAAGCAAAAGAGGTCACGAATTTACCTCACGTTCTTGCCTATTTCTTGACGAAAATGAACGATCCAAAAACAAAAACATTAACTCTTAGATCAACAATACTTCGATGTTCTGATTTGAGCATTGTACGCTCCTTTCTCTTCTTCTTTTTCTTTAAAACTTTAACTCTTCGCCTTTTCTCACATTTTTTTTTTCTTTTCTTTTCATTTACTTGCAATCCCCTTGAGATGGTGTGTGGGGCAAAATTAATTTTTTTATCTCCAGTTGACTTTGATCCGAATTTTCCATTAAATCACCATTTTTTTAAATTTTCCTAAGCTCCTTAAGGTGTCTCGAATATTTTTACTGCTACACCGATTTGAAAATCACACTCTAAGGCTTCCAATAAAATCTAGGAACCCGTAAAATTTAGGAGGAAGCTTGTCATAAAGAAGGGTGAGTTTGTACTTGTTGGGATCGAGGTGTTACAACTTTCCCCTCCTTAGGAACTTTTGTCAACAAAAGTTGGCTATTCTTGAACAAGTTCGGGGTAAGACTTCCTAATGTCATCCTTACATTCCAAGTAGCTTCGCTATCCAGATGGTTACCCCACAAGACTTTGATAAGGGGAATCTCCTTGTTTCGCAATCGTTTGACATCTCAAGCTAAAATTTGGATTAGGGCTCTCCATATGATAGATCCTCTTGAAGCGGGAGTATTTCGTACTCAATGATGTGGGTGGGGTCCGGTGTGTATTTCCTTAACATGGATACATGGAAAACGTTGTGAACGGCAGCAAGAGTGGGTGGCAATGCTAACCTCATGCCACAACACCAATCCTCTCAAGGATCTCGAAGGGACCTATGAACTTGGTGTTAGAATCGCACAACAACGCACACACTCGATCTAAATGAACACAAAAAACAAGATAGAGAAAATGCACGGAGAACTCTGGCTCAATGATTTATATTGATGACTTTAAGTATGTACAGTAAGAGAATACAGAGAATACAAAAGGTACATTTTCAGAGCTCTACGTAAGCAGATATATATATATGGTTCAGTTTACTATATATAATTTTACCAGATTTAGCCATCTACTATATATAGCTATTTATCGGATATATCTTTACCGACTATAGCTTTACTATATATAACCGTTGACCAAGTTATAAATAAGTAGCTGGCTCCATAACCTAACAATTCTCTCACTTGGAGACTGATCTAGTCAACCAAGAACTTCATTCTCGAAAGATCACTGCACCATACCAATTAAGGCTTTGCATAACCTCAATTTTCCAACATCAACACATTTCGTCAACATGCCTGTCGGATTCTTTGAACCCTCTATCTCCTCCAAATACATATCACCTTCTTCCACTAACTATGAGTGAAATGGTACCGCCTTCTAATGTGTTTTGTCCTTGAATGATAGTCTGGGTTTTTCACCAACGGTATGACACTCTGACTATCTGTATAAAGAACCTTCTTGCACTGCTTCAGCCTAATTCTTCTAGATAGTCTGTCATCCATATCATCTTCTTTTCAGCTTCAACTATTGTCACGTACTCAGCCTCAGTAGATGAAAGAGCAACGCATTTTGAAAGCTTGGACATCCAACTCACTGCTGTTCCATCTATAGTGTAGATATATCCATATGTGCTCTTGCTCTTGCACTGCTTCAGCCTAATTCTTCTAGATAGTCTGTCATCCATATCATCTTCTTTTCAGCTTCAACTATTGTCACGTACTCACCCTCAGTAGATGAAAGAGCAACGCATTTTGAAAGCTTGGACATCCAACTCACTACTGTGCCATCTATAGTGTAGATATATCCAGATGTGCTCTTGCTAGAGTCTACATCTCCACTCAGATCAGCATCCACAAAACTTTGCAGAACTACTTTGTCATTGCCATAACAAAGTGAAGTATTGAATGTACCTCTCAGATATCTTAGAAGCCACTTCACAACTTCTCAATGTTCTTTCCTTGGATTTGTCATGTACTTGCTAACAACTCCCACTACATGTGTTATATCAGGTCTAGTGTAGACCATAGCATACATCAAGCTCCCAACTGCAGCAGAAGCATACGAAACTGATGCCATGTGCTCACATTCCTCAACTGTCTTGGGAGATTGCCCCTTTGACAATATAATATGATTTGCCAAGAGGGTATGTGCCAGCAGAAATCCTAATCCCAGGATAGATTTAATGTGCCAGCAGAAATCGTGATCCCAAGAATCTGCTTCGTCAGGAATAAGGTGGAAGGTATATTTAATTACTAACGTCAAACCTCAGTATCTCTACTCCATCCCTGGATAAGGGCAACTGTTCGGAGTAGTGTGTGTGTGTGATACATTGGTTTTAGTTAGAATTTATTGTAGTTTGAGTGGAGTATGATATCTTTTTAAAAAGTAGTAATAGAGAGTTAATATAAGAAGATTAGTGGAAAATGTCTCTGTACTTGTAGTGTTTGTGATCATAAGGTATGCTGTTTGTCACTTTAATAGGTCTCAAGAAGTGTAGGTGACTTTTTAGATTTAATGTGCCAGCAGAAATCGTGATCCCAAGAATCTGCTTCGCAACACCCAAATCTTTCACTCAAATACTGTAACTCCCCAAATCCACCGCTAGCAGATATTGTCCTCTTTGGACTTGCCCGAATATTGTCTACTTTGTCATTGCCATAATAAAGTGAAGTAGAATGTACCTCTCAGATATCTACTGATGCCATGTGCTCACATTCCTCAACTGTCTTGGGACCCAAATCTTTCACTCAAATACTGTAACTCCCCAAATCCACCGCTAGCAGATATTGTCCTCTTTGGACTTGCCCGAATATTGTCTACTTTGTCATTGCCATAATAAAGTGAAGTAGAATGTACCTCTCAGATATCTACTGATGCCATGTGCTCACATTCCTCAACTGTCTTGGGAGATTGCCCCTTTGACAATTTAATATGATTTGCCAAGAGGGTAGTCCTGAGTTTAGCATCATTCATCTTGAATTTGGACAACACCTTCTCAATGTACTGCTCTTGGGATAGATTTAATGTGCCAGCAGAAATCCCCCCAAATCTACCGCTAGCAAATATTGTCCTCTTTGGACTTGCCCGAATATTGCACCCCCCCAAATCTACCGCTAGCAAATATTGTCCTCTTTGGACTTGCCCGAATATTGCACCCAAATATTTCACTCAAAATCTGTAACTCTTCAAATCCACTGCTAGCAAATATTGTCCTCTTTGGACTTGCCCGAATATTGTCCTCTTTGGGCTTTCCCTTTCGAGCTTTCCTTAAAGGCTTTCTGCTAGGGGAAGGCTTCCACACCCTTATAAATGGTGGTTTTTTCTCCTCCCTAACCAATGTGGGACATCACAATCCACCTCCCTTCAGGGCCCAGCGTCCTTGCTAGCACTCCTTCCTTCCTCCAATCGATGTGGGACCGCCCTCAAATCCACTCTCCCTTTGGGGCCAACGTCCTTACTGGCACACCGCCTCATGTCTACCCCCCTTTGGGGAACAACGAGAAGGCTGACTAGGGGAAGGTTTCCACACCTTTATAAATGGTGGTTTGTTCTCCTCCCCAACCAATGTGGGACATCACAAATACTAAAGACATGCTTGCCTTCAGGTGGTTTATCTCCTTCATACTTATCAGCAATCAGTATATCATCCACATACATGAGTAGAAAAACATAAGAATCAGTGTATTTCTTGAGGTAACAACACTAATTCTTTTCACTCCTATGGAAACCACTCTTGCACATGAAGGAGTCAAACTTCTTGTACCATTGTCTCGGTGCTTGTTTCAGCCCATACAAGCTCTTATTGAGCTTACACACCATGTGCTCCTTGCCTGGAGCTACAAACCCTTCTGGTTGTTGCATATAGATCTCCTCATTTAGATCTCCATGTAAAAACGCCGTTTTTACATCTATTTGCTCAAGGTGAAAATTCTCCAATGCAACAATACTCGGCAGAATTCAGATAGTAGTTAATTTTACAACAGGAGAAAAGATCTCACATAATCAATATCTTTTCTTTGTGAATATCCTTTAACTACTAACGGAGCCTTAAACCTTCTTCTACCATCTGGTTCAGCCTTAATTTTGAAGGCCCATTTATTCAACAGAGCTCTCTTTCTTGTAGGTAACTCAGTCAACACCCACGTATTATGCTTTTCAAGTGAGCTCATCTCATCATTCATGGCTCGCTCCCACTTGGTTGAATCTTCCACTTGTAGGGCCTCATTAGAGGACTCTAGTTCTCCTTCGTCAGTCAACAACAGATAATGTAATGAAGGTGAATATCTATTTGGTGCTCTAATAGTTCTGGAGGATCTCCTTAACACCTGCTCAGGTGTAACTTGCTCAACGTCTGGTTCTTCAACAACAGGATCACGAGTTTTTTGAGCTTCTGCTGTGACATCACTGGGTGAGTTTTCTTGCCACTCAAGCTCAACTCCCACTTACTTTGTAGTCTTAAAGTTTATCTTCTCTTTGTTCTTGTATAGGATATTTTCATCAAAGATAACATCACAATGTCTTAGGATTTTCCTATTCTTGTCATCCCATAACTTGTACCCGAAAGAGCCATAGCCTATGAAGTAGCATTTCACAGCCTTAGCATCAAGCTTGTCTCTCTTCTCTAGATCAACATGAACATATGCAGTACAACCAAAAATTCTCAAGTGAGAGTACTTCAATTCTTTTCCTGTTCATACTTCTTCTGGCAATTTGAACTTTAAGGGTACTAACAGCCCTCTATTAATCAAATTGTTGTTGTGTTCACAGCATCAACCAAGAATATCTTTGGTAGTCTAGAATGAATCCTCATGTTTCTTGCTCGTTCATTCAATCTGTTCATCCTTTCTGCAATACTATTTTGTCTTACCTTATCGGGAATTATTCTTATTAATCTAATTCCTTCAACTACACAAAATGTTTTAAACTCTGATTTGTTGTACTCTCCTCCATTGTCAGACCTCAGGCATTTGATCTTCAAGCCAGTTTGATTTTCAACTTTAGCTTTCCATTTCTTGAAGGTGACAAACACATCTGACTTGTGTTTCAGAAAGTAAACTCGTATCTTCCTGCTGAAATCATCGATGAAGATGACGTAGTACCTAGATCCACCAAGTGATGAAACTGAAGATGGTTCTCAGACGTCTGTATGAATCATTTCCAATCGCGCTTTCTTCGGTTCTCTGACAGTCTTTGTGAAACTAACTCGTTTTTATTTGTCCATAACACAGCTCTCAAAAAGACCCATATCAACATATTTTAAGCATTCTAAAGCTCCTTTCGCAATCAGCATCTTCCGCTCATGTGTCCCAGTCTATTGTGCCATAGACTTGAATTGGAAGCACTCTCAACAGCAACCATGTTTATACAGTCTGCAGTAGTGTATAGGGTTCCAGATTTTGTGCCACGTGCAACAACCATGGCACCCTTCACAATCTTCCACGAACTCTTTCCAAACTCTGCTGCACAGCCTGTGCTATCCAACTGACCAATAGAGATCAAGTTCTTCTTAAGACCAGGAATGTATCTGACATCTTGTAATGTTCACTGATTTCCTTGCTGGAGTTTGTATGGAGACATATTCCTTCCCTTCAATCTTCAAGGTTTTGTTGTCGACAAGATACACATTTCTGTAATTTCTTGATTTAAAATTTCTAAACAATTTCTTACTTGGAGACAAATGGAACGATACACCTGAATCCAAAATCCAAGATTCAGCTGGGCTGTCCATATTAAGAATTAAAGCGTCCTGAGTATCTTCTATTATATATATAGAATCATCATCATCTTCAGACTTATGATTCTGCTTCTTCTTCAGTTTTGTACAATTTGTCAGAAAATGTTCTTTTTCTCCACAGCTTCAACACGTTACGTTGGGTTTGTTTAGAGATTTTTCTCGATTCTTTGATTTTGATTGACCGTGTTTGTTTGAGCTCTTTGATTTACTTCTTCCCCTTCGATCAACACTGAGAGCATTGCCTAATGAATCTCCAATTTTCCGTTTGCGAATACTTTCACTGAGAACTACATCTCGAATTTCATCAAACTTCAGTTTATCAAATCCTCGGTAACTGCTGATTGCGACAATAACAGTATCCCATGACTCAGGTAAAGACGACATCAAAATCAACGCTTTAATTTCATCTTCGAAATTAATTTCCACCGAACTCAATTGACTTACGATCATATTGAATTCATTTATATGATTAGCAACAGATCCACCTTCAAACATCTGTAGATTGAACAATCTCCGCATCAAATACACCTTGTTCATAGCCGACGATTTTTCATACATATTCGACAGCGCCTTCAACAGATCTGACGTTGTTTTCTCCTTGATGATGTTGAACGCCAAGTTTCTAGATAGCGTCAACCGGATCAACCCTAAGGCTTGTCAATCCTTGAGCTTCCACTGTTCCGTGGTCATGGTATCCGGCTTCACCCCCAATAGGGGTTCATGAAGATCTTTCTGATACAGATAATCTTCAATCTGCATCTTCCAAAAATCGAAATCGAATCCATCGAACTTCTCTATTCCAATTTTTGAGCTTTCCATCTTCACTGATCATGGTGAATTTCGTCTAGCTCTCATACTAGTTGTTAGGATCGCACAACAACGCACACACTCGATCTAGATGAATACAAAGAATAGGATAGAGAAAATGCAAGGAGAACTCTGACTTAAGGATTTATATTGATGACTTCAAGTATGTACAGTACGAGAATACCGAGAATACAGAAAGTACATTTTCAAAGCTATACCTAAGGGGATAAATATATGGTTCAGTTTACTATATATAACTTTACCAGATATAGTTTTACTATGTATAACCGTTGACTAAGCTATAAATAAACAGCAAGCTCCATAACCTAACACTTGAGCTAAGCTTACCCATTTTCCCAAACCTCAACACCCCTCTCATGGGTACTACTTTCAGAAGAACATGTTAGCCCACCACAAACTCGAGATCCTTTCTTCGAGTGATTGCGTAACTCTTTTGTCTGCTTTGTGCAATAAGTATCCTTGATTTTATTTTTTTGGACTACTGCGTTGGTGACCTAAACCAATTTTGGTCCCATAAGTTGTCGAGTTCCAACCTCTTCCTAGAACACTAGTGTTTGACACCTCCTCCCATACAGGGCCTCAAACAGAGCCATTTGAATCGTTACATGATAATTGTTATTATAAGCAAACTACATGAGAGGTAGGTGTTCATCCAAATAACCAACGAAAAACATCACACACGCTCTGAGCATGTCCTCTAATACTTGATTCAACCTCTTTGTCTGTCCATCTATCTGAGGATGGAAGGTTGTACTGAAACGAAGTTGGGTACCATGATGATAAAGGATAAGCTACTACATTATATTTGCTAGGATGATAAAGGATTTCAACATCATAATCTTGTGATCTTTGTACACTTGTATTCTCTCTCCATAAAGACAATGTCGTCATGCCTTCAATGTGAACACCACGGCAGCTAACTTCAAGTCATAGGTAGGATAATCCTTCTCGTAGTCCTTCAACTGTCTAGAGCGTACGCAATTACTTTCCTATTCTTCATAAGCACACAACCCAAACCCTTCATTGAAATGCCACAATACACCATTTTCATAAGCTCTATAGAAACCGCGGGGGCATTGGTGAAGCCCTAGCAACTTCTGAAGATTGTCCTAGGGTTGTCCTCTTCTCTAATTCTCAATTAATTGTACCCAACCTCATATCTATCTTGTTAAACACAAACACCCCTTGCAGCTGATTGAAAAAGTCATCTATTCTCGAAAGGAAAAATAAGCGCCAGGGAGGACGTTGGTCCCCGAAGGGGAGTGGATTGTGAGATCCCACATCGATTGGGGAGAAGAACGAAGCATTCTTTATAAGAGCGTGGAAACCTCTCCCTAGTAGACACTTTTTTAAAACCTTTAGGGGAAGCCTGAAAGGGAAACCTCAAAAAAGACAATATCTGCTAACGGTAGGCTTGGGCAGTTACAAATGTTATCAGAGCTAGACATCTATAGATGTGCCAGCAAGAAGGTTGAGCCTCGAAGGGCATAGAAACAAGTCGGTGTGCAAGCGAGGAGGCTGAACCACGAAATGGGTGGACACGCGGTGGTGTGTCAGCAAGAAGGTTGGACCCCGAAGGAGGGTGGATTGAAGGTTGCACATCGATGGAGAAGGAAAAGTGTGCCAGCAAGGACGCTGGTGTTGAGTTTTATGTCCTAAAACTCATAGTTTGTAAACAAAAACATATTCTATTTTCAATAAAGCTATTATTGATGTTTATTCAGTAAAAATTATTATTGAATAAAGTGAATTTTACGATTATTAATCTAAATCCAATAAACTAAGAACACTCTGACTATAGTATGATTACTTGAACTATATGTAGAGACATAAGAGTGGATCAAGTTCAAGTATATAGTCAAAATGATCAATAGTACAGGGATAAGACTGAGTACCTTATATTGGAGACACTATGGATGCGGCCCATTTTTGTATATGATATAAACAATGTGATCACTAAATTGTACATGCGGAGACATGTGAGTGGGGGCGTCCTATGCAATGAGTATTGCATAAGATTGGACCATGAAGAAAATCACTCACTTTATAATGTCGTTTACTGTTGAGACTAATTTTTTTTCATTTGATGACCTAGGTAACTCGATCTTAATCCTAAGTTAATCATGAACTCCTATTTATTCGGAATTATTCTTAGATTTGCATGGGTGAGAGTGGCTTAAGTTCGCCGACTCAATAGGCTTCCCATTTCAGGGGTAAGACTATGTGAATGGCTGGGGACATAGGGTGCAAGATGGAATTCACTCCTACCCACTTTTAGGGATAGGAGAGAGGTAGTTTCCTTAAGTACTGACTGCAAGTCTTGAACAAGGGGCCCCACCCTCTCATTGGCCTGAGAGGGATTCAGTCTACTGGTTGGACCACAAACCAATTGTTCATTAGAGGATCAGTGGGACATGAGGAACAAGAAGTAACTTTAGGGGTAAAACGGTAAACTGACCCAACTCTAGTTACGAACAACCTGTGAATGATTGATTTACTAATCATGGTTATATCAAATGGACAAAAATATATCTACAGTGAGGGGAATGCAACCACTAGGCTATAGTGGAGTGTCCTAATAGTTAACGAATGTTGGTTAACAAGGTTAATGAGTTTAGCCGGTTAATCTCGGGTCGTTAGAGCCCATGATCTATAGGTCCATTAGGTCCCTTGCTAGCTCATATCGGACTAAACCATAGAACAGTGTGACGAGTGAGTTCGAAGTATTCGAATTCAAATTAGGGAATATGCGCTAAATATATACGATATATTTAACCGCATTTTTGTTTTATATACAAATTAAACAAAAAGAGAGAATAAGAGATATTTAGATAAAATTTAAATATTTTAATTAATATGTGTCGGAATTGATTGAGATTGACATTTGAATTAATGTTAAATATTAATTAAATTGTTTAATTAATCATTTAATATTACTTTAATTTAAAATTAATTATTTAAATTAATTGTTGAATTAAAATAGAGAAAGTCAAAATGTTGACTTTACTTCATGGAAAAATCCATGTTTGAATTAGTAGAATATTGAGTGTCAATATATGGATTAACAAACTTGCATGTTTGTCAATAATCCCACAAATTTGAGTGGAATTTTGAGTGTCAAAATTTAGTAATCTCAAATTTGCACGAACATGCAAATATGACACTATAAATAGGGTGATCAAGGTGCATGTAACTTCTTCTTGAAAGAAAAACCCTCACAAACTCTCTCTTCACATATACCAAATCCCTTCCAAGTTTAGTCACTCACTCGATAATACAATACCGTTTTAAGGCCAGAGAATAGTAGGGAAGACACTAGTGGTGGTTCGAAACCGGTTCGTGAGGAAAAAGAAATTTGAACTACAAAAGGATAGTACTCAACTTCTTGAGTTTTAATGCTTATGAACACGCTAGCTAAAGGTGTGGAAAACTCTTCCACGAAAATTGAGTTAGAGAACGAAACATTTTTTATATGGTTTTGTTGCTTGTTTTTGTATCGGTCATTAGCAACAACATGATGCTATAGATTAGTTTGGGCTCCTTCGAACTCTCATCTAAACATAATATATTTTAACTTCCATGCAACAATTTCTACATATATTCCTATAAAACTATCTAATATAACACCTTATTAGTTATTATTAGGTGTAATGTATTTATTTAGATAAATAAGGTTAAAAAACTAAGAAGATTTAGATTGTACGGCACCAATTCGATTTCGCTATATATATGAAACAAAACCAAATCGATTTGTATACCAAATTAGAAAAAATGAAGCTTCAAAACATCTTTTGTTTCATCATATTGCTCGCTTTTGAATCAAACATGATAATTAACTCATGTTTTGCACAATCTGATTCTAAATACCAGCGCCCATTGTCTCCATGGGAAGTGGCTATTTTGAATCACATGAAGGATTCCACTCTGTTAGCTCATTGCAAGTCAAGAAACGATGATTTAGGTGAGCATGTGATCGTGCCTGGAGGAAAATACTACTGGATGTTTAGTGAAAATTTTTGGCAATCTACACTATTTTGGTGTAATTTTAGTAGCAAACATGGACAGGCTTCTGGTGAAGTGTTTTGGCCAGAGAAAGGAAGTTGGCTTCAGGATCGATGTGCAAGTAATACGTGTATATGGGCTGCTAGAGACGAGGGCATTTCCTTACGTCTTGGTTCGCTCGATTCATATCAATTACTATACCCTTGGAAATGATCTTACTTAACCTCCATTGAGCTCATTTGAACTCGAACACAACCGTCGATTTTATGAATGAGAACTCTAAATATCAATCCAAGCATATTTATTATAAAAAAATAAAAGTTAACAGAGTTGTATTTTGCTTTTTCCTTTTAATTAAATTACAAATTAAGTTCATGAAGTTAAATCCCGAACTAGACAAGGGATCGGCTCACGCACGATAATGGCCCAGTAAACCAGGCGTGACCCGCATAAACGTAGACTCGACCCACGACCCGAGATCGCAACCCGCACCTCAACCTGAATGGGAATTGTACACGCATCCCCTCTCCCCCAGTAACATGTGTTGCGCATTCAAATGCTGACTCCTTCGACTCACACGGAATTAACGGCTCAACTTGTTATCTGAATTGCGAGAATAACTGACTAAGTCATGCCTATATATATATAGACTCTTTCTCCAGACGGCGCGGGGCCAAGCCTTTAAGTATTCTGCCTAAATAGTAGACACAAAAGAGAATACTAAAGATTCGAGCCATAGAATTTCTCAATTCTGACACGCATTTCAAGTGAGATGCCCATAATAAAAGGAACGAGGGGAAGAATCTACGGAGAATCCATAACATCAAAACGTGAGGCCTCGACGGCGTCTCCGGCTCAGAAATGTGTTATTCGGCTTGGGTTGCACTATTTGATGTCGATTCCTACATTTTTTTACCCTCCCAAAGCTGACTATGACCTCAAGAAAGACAATTAAGTATAAGGTCAATTTTCTCAATTTAAGTTAAATTGAGCTAATAAATTAGTATTACTAACAAAAACAAGATGGACATACTAGTAGGATAAGTTCATGAAATGGTATGATTAGGTTATGTATAGAAGACGGTATGATTATGATTGATTGATAAAACGATATGGTTAGGATACGTTCATGCAACGGTATGGCTAGGGAATGTTAATAAAATGATATGAGAAGGATACGTTCATGAAGCAATATGGTTAGGATACGTTTGAAAAGCATATGACTAAGATATGTTTACGAAATAATGAGTGGGAATACGTTCATGAAGCGATATGAGTGGGACACGTTCATGAAGCGATATGGTTAGGATACGTTTGAAAATTATGACTAAGATATGTTTATGAAATGATATGAGGGGGACACGTTCATGAAGCGATATGATTAGGATACGTTTGAAAACAATATGACTAAGATATGTTCACAAAATGATATGAGTAGGAGACGTTCATAAAGCGATATGGTTAGAGTTATATTATAATACAGATTGTGATATATGATATGTACATAATGAAAATTGTTATGTTTGGAAGTATGAAAACATTGTGATATCGCATATGTACGCAATTTGAATGATATGATACGATATGATAGACATTAAAAAATGATGAACTAGCATGAAATACAATCTTGACATACGCATGGAAGATACAATAAATGAAATAATAAACGATACAAAAATGATATGATATGAACAAAATGCTAGTGGGTTGTATTAAATAAATAATGAAAATGAAAAAATGTCGGAATCTCATGCATTATTGTGGGTATATGCATCTAAGAGTATCTCTATTCCTTCATGATACACTATTAGATAGGAGAATGTTTTGTGATAACGCTACCGTAATGGCCGCTATTCTTAATTGGGCCAAGGAGGTGTACAAACTGACTGGTGGGTCCATACTCACACGAGGTGTACGAACTGACTGGTGGGTCCATACTCACATGAGGTGTACGAACTGACTGGTGGGTCCATACTCACACCGATAGACGGTGTGAAATGTAAATATATGCCATTTGATGTGAACTACCTTAACCACATACTCAAAATAAAAGAATAGAAGAAATGGGAGGCGTTAACACGTGGAATTGGATGCGGAAAACGAAGTACAGAAAAAAAGAAAAAGGAAAACAGAGGAGGAGGATTCCATTTATGTCTTAAAAGATTTCCTTTGGAATCTCAACATGGTTTTAAAGACTTTCTTAACATGCATGTGGAACCCACACCACAATAACAAAAAAATAAATAATAAATAAAACTTCTAAATTTCATATTTCAAAGCAGAACCCATTTGTAACACATTGAGAAAAGGATGAGGAAGTCTAGGGACAATAGATTTGCTTGCTGGTAACTTGAATGTCTCTTGTTGGAAGGTATTCATTCTCACGTTTTGGAACAAAATGGTGCACATCAGAATCATGTTCATCTAATAAACCATCAAGAATGTCCCATAATTAATCTGTAAGCTATCAGTAAATGCGACGCACCGAAAGTTCGTAAAGTAGCTGAAAACCTGAGATTCTCCCTCACCAGACAAAGAAGAGTACAACTACATGCAAGTGACAAGGAACATGACAGCAGTTAGGAGGATCTTGGAAAGAACCTCTCATAGCCTGCTAATGACTGCCTCCACCTCGGCAGGGGTGTATAGATGGTACGTCGGAGCCACCTTCGCAATATCAACATTGTTCGGAGTCACCTGTGATCGGAGGGGCACAGATTTGATGGCGAAAGATAGTGTTAGAATTATATTGCACAAACAGGATTACAAAAGCACTATTTACTATTTACCTTCTCTTCCATAACTTGCTTCAGAATGGAAAGTGCTATGGTTTCAGCTTCTAGAAGAGTTAGGTCCTGCAACCAATGGAGGTGATTGGTGTTTGTAGCAATTGAAAAAATACCCTATAAATCCATTTTACATATGTGGCAAAAACGGAGATTTAAAGTGCTTAAACATGTGTGTAAAAGTTTTAAAAGTTGTTGGAACCCATTGGTTTGAGGAAAATGGTCAGATTTATCCAAAAAAAATAATAACAATAATAATAATAAGGAATGCAAGGAACATTCGTGGTTTAATATTCAAACTACGAGAGAATTAGTCATATCTCATTTTGCTTGTAAATATTATATATACATATTTTTACCTATATTATATATCTCAAGGCTACGCGTCTGCTAGGGAAAGGTTTCCACACTCTTATGAATGGTGTTTCATGTTCTCCCCAATCAATGTGGGATTGTGTCCCCAACCAATGTGGGATTCTCACAATCCACCTCCTTTTGGGGCCCAGCGTCCTCGCTAGCACTCATTCCTTTCTCCTATCGATGATATGTTCACCCCCCTTCGGGGCCCAACGTCCTTACTGGAACACACCGCCTCATATCTACCCCCCTTTGGGGAACAGCCTCCTCGCTGGCACATAATCCGATGTCTGGCTCTGATACCATTTCTAACGGCTCAAGCCCACCACTAGCAGATATTGTTTTCTTTGGGCTTTCCCTTTCCGGCTTTCCCTTTCCAGCTTCTCCTCAAGGCTTTAAAACGCGTCTGCTAGAGAAAGGTTTCTACAACCTTATAAATGGTGTTTCATTTTCCTCCCCACCAATGTGGGATTGTGTACCCAACCAATGTGGGATTCTCACAGGCATGGTCACCATAGCTTGAATCCATTCCTCTATACTCTTTATTATTTACATGGTCCTTTTTTACTACTAGGTCATTCCATGGTGGTTTGTAATATCAAATATATATCAAGTTTCACATTTTAACTTCGACAAAGAAGTCAAAATGTAGAAAAAACGTCAGCATAGCTCACCACATATTGCTTGTAAATTAAACGCCATTCTTAGTCTTAGTGACCACGTATCTTTATAAAATTTTGTCCGAGTTGAGCTACCAAAATTGTATGATTGGACAAAAAAATATGGGTTTGGAATGTTCTTCATCTGCCTAGGTTTTTGAAAGTAGATGAAAAACGAATGGTTGATCTGCTACATGCTACAAGCTACCATAGAATTCAGTAATAATATCTGACACTTAAAGTAGAAAACATACCTTGTTGTATTGCTCTTGCAGAGAGCTATCTGCACCTTCAGAACCTGAACCGATAGCTTTAGCATTGCATTGCCAGAAAGTGCCAGATGGATCAGTGTAGAATCTGCATACCACAGATTCTCAGGTTAAGAACTGAGGGGGAAAACATTATTTTGCCAATTCCGGAGGAAATTTTAGTGTATCTATAATGCATATTCCTGATGATGCACGAAGTTAATAATATACCATGCTATCACAGATATTCTACAGAAATAAAAATGAACACTACATTGAATATTGCATTGATGGTGCAATAGAGTAATAAATAAATTTTTTAAAAATGCTATTAGACATTAAAAAGTAAATGAATGCAGTGGCCACAGGAGCACTTAAAATTAGATATATGAGTGTCAAATGGAATCTCAGTTCATAAAGCTAGAAGATGCATTCATGAGATAGAAACCAGTAAAAAATAGAATATAACGCTTAAGAATTGGTAAAACAACAATATCATGCAAAGGGGATAATCATGAAAAGAAATAAATCCAGAAGCAACACCAAAGAAGAATCATTGAAGTGGGTGTTCTTATTGAAAACCTTAATTTTATTTTTATATTATTATAAGAAACACCACAATGTCTTCTTTCTAGTTGTAACCACCAGAATGTCCCAAAAACATTCACCTAAACCAACTATAAACTGACACATCCTAATTACAGTACAACCCTTTTTTAATGTTCAGAGTGTCCTAAGCCAACTTGCACGTATACTAATCTCACAACACGAGTTTGGCTCTACTATATTAACAATATATCTAAAGAAGGGAACCACTATGGAATGAACTCATTCTCTTTAAGTCCTTTATTATTCCGTACAGCCTTGCAACTTTGTCCCATGTAGGTGGGTACACTAACAATGCTTCACCTACCATATAAATTATTTTTGCTCCAACTGCCATTTGGTTCTTCAAAAACGTAAAAGCTCAAGCTCACTGGCAGATATTGCTCTCTTTGGATTTTTCCGTCTGGGCTTCCCCTCAAGGTTTGAAAACATGTCTAAAAGGGAGAGATTTTCACACCCTTATAAGAAATACTTTGTTCCCATCTACTGGGATCTCACAAATGGAATGAGTCTATCTTTCTTATTTTGACTGTGATTTGAAGAGAAAAATGAGGATCTTTAGAACAAAAATGATAAGGTGAGTATTATGCGGTCCCTTTGAATTTATGTTACCAAAGTGTAGGATTGAGATGTTATATGAATTATCTCAATGATAGAAGTACCCAAAAATGGAGGTTTTTATTCTTAAATAAAATGATATAACCTCTTTTCCATGCCATGCCAATGGAATGATGCAAAAAAAAAAAAAAAAAAGTGCAAAATACAGAGTGCAGAGAACAACTAATCACACAAATCAGTTTACTCTTTATCAGTGGTAAACTTACAAGCTGGGCCCCTTCTCATCATGCCCGGCAATAAGAAGAGCTACACCAAATGGTCGAGACTGTATAGAGAAAAAATGTGTTAGCAAGTGAAATTTAGAAATACTAACACCATGTATTCTTTTAAACACGGAAAATAAAAGGCATCAAATTCTTTCGAGAAAACAGCGGATGATTATGCAAAATACAGCCCTCCTACTTTTTACTAGGCTCGATATCGAATTCATTTCAAAGTAATAACAGGAAGAATATAGTAATATCTAAATATATTCATATGGATAACATCAGAATGTCAGTAATTCACAAACTCATAAACTTTGACATCTGTAAAGAGAGCATGAAACAATTCCCTAATCAAATATTACATATGAAGGTTATATTTTAGAGGGATGCTAAGTAAATAAATAAATGGTGTTAATTCATTGCCATTATAAAGCCAGTTCACTTGAGCGAATAACTTAACAGGAAGTGGAGCATATATAGGGTAAATGAATAGAAAAAGTAGATGGGTAATAACCATGGACTCCTCATCGCCTTCGCCAAATCTTAGGGCTAGATCACAAAGAGCTTGTGTTGTAGACTCCACAGTCATTGGCTCACCATATGAGAAACGATGGTTCTACAGATATGAAGTTCAAAATTCAATAGTTTGTCTTTGAAAAGATATCAACAATAGATGCAAGGCAAGTCATCAACAGCACCTGTGTCTCAACTCGAGCATGCTCAACAAGTGTGTGAGCATCAGCAATCAATCCACTCATCGCACATCCTAAATGTTCATCAATTTCCATGATTTTTTCCACGCTACTTGGTTCCTAAATAAGAGTTTCAACAAAAATTATAAAAATAAAGAATAGTGCCTAAGCTCACTATTACAATTCAAGAACAAGAACCAAAAAGGAAATGCTCCCAAAATACAAACAGATAATGGATCAATAACTAAATATCAGTTAAAGCAGATAATAACGTTCAATTTCAATATCGACTGCCCGGCATTTGACTTGAGCTAAACATGAAAATATATGAAATTAACCACAAATAACAACTCCTTGGGTTATATACAAACTTAGACATTCTTAAGGAAAAGGGGCAGACCAGTAGTGGAGATGTAATACGTTTTTCAACCGCAAGCACAACACCCTCCTTCGTTTTCAAACCAATTGCCGTCGAACCAAGCTGGAAAAATCAAGGGGGGAAGCAGTTGATTCAATAAAATAGACAAAAAAAACAAAAACAAAAAAAAAAAAAAATGTGGAGCAAATTATGCTCGAGTCCTGTCACTCAACTTACCAATCTTCTCCTAATCTCACAAACATTTTATAAATTTAATCAAAATAACTAAGAATTGTGATAGCAAAGAGGAAGAAAAGGATAGACTACCTTAATAGCCTCAATCGCGTACTCAACCTGGAACAATCGTCCTTCAGGAGAGAAAGTATTCACACCTCTATCATATTCAGTCCTGAAAAAATCCACATAAAAGGAGAGACCGAAAAATCAAACAATAGAAACAACACAACAAGAGGAAAGAGAAAAAAAAAAATTGCACTAGATTACCTGGTCAGAAACATTTTGCGATTCAATGAAAGAAATCCGTCTAGATTCTGCGGAAAAACAGAGAAATTAGATGAACTCAGCACCAAAATCTAATTTTCAGCGATGAAAACTAAAGAAAATGGAGATCTACATGCGTACAAAGGAAGAACAAGAAGAAGAAGCAACTTCAGTCTTTTGTGTTGAGGTTTTATCAGACCCTTTCTTGCCAAGCAAGACGAGGGGGCGGTTTTATGGGTTTCCGGTTCAGCCATTTCTGACCCGGTTCGTAAGATCATGGCTCAGCCCAAAAATTAAACGGACCATATAACGTGGGCTTGTATGGCCCAAGCCCAATATAACGTTTTAAAAGTTGGGAGATTTTTCTTATCAAATTATCATTCATTTTTTTCCAATTAAACTTAATATATATAATATATATAACTTTTATTCACATTTATTATAAATGAAAGAGAAAACACTCGAGGAGACGAGAAACATCAATCTCGAGATTCATAGTTAGAAACTAGTCTCAGTTGAGGCAAAGCAAGTAGTGGAGGTCAAAGCATTCCAACCGAGCCGTAAATCGAAGATTTTCAACCAAATCTTGACCGAAGGTCAAATGATCATGGAGTTATTATCAGTCTTAACCACAAACTTGGACCCATATCTCTTTCATGGAGGTGACATATCTCCTCTCTACGTCATTTAAGTTTTGCTCGCATACACGAGGGGATGCTACTTGAAGACATAATAAAATGCATCAATCTTTACTCCAAAGGGTCAAGTCACGTCCGCAATCTTGAGCACCAACCCCTCCATCTTTTCCCTCTTCAACTCGTCATAGGCATCTTCGATGAGTGCATGGTGTTTTAAATGTATTTCGCTATACTAGGAAAGAGGATGGGAGGGTGTAATTTGTGCTCTGAGTGATGGATGGATGTCTCCCTATTGAGCTTGCATGAATGTTTAAATTATAGATTATGCGCTTAGATGATTGATAGAGTTATCTCCCCAATAAAATAGGTGAGCGAACTAGGTTAAGGTTATGATGTTAGAGCATGAGTTGTATCATGTTGACCTTCGTCGGTATATTTTTAGTAGACCGAGTACACTAGGATTATGAGTGACAATCAACAATCAAGACTGTAATAGAACCTGAAGCTTGCAAGACTGTAATCCCAACGTAGACCCGTAGCTTGCAAGACTGTAATCAAGATTGTAATCACCTTCTATTTTCCTCGTGTACCTTAGTAGCACTATCCAATGGCCTAGGTTGCACTCAATAGTGCCTCTGCCAAGCAGTAGGTATCTCGAAACTTTTACCGTTGAGCTTGACTAAAGTCAAAGAGGATGGTGAATCGTGGTTACTTGAGTTGTTATTATTGTGCGTAGAAAATAGGTTGAGAACGATTACATAAACTTTTCCTAAGAGGGGACAAAGGACTATATAAGTAGTTTAACTCATGATGAGTCATTATCGTGTGTGAAAATGGCCAGGAGTCCCTGGAAAAGGTTTGTACACTGTAAACTTGCCTTGAAAGTAGACGATGACCACATAGGTAAACTGAGTAGCATACTTAAATTATATAAAACTCTCTCGTCTCCCCTATAAAATTTAGCTCTCCATACAAACTGAATTAAACAGAGGAACCCACGTAACAATCATATAAAATTGATAGAATAAGAAAAGGGAGTAAGAAAATAGAAAGTTATCCTACTGTTCTTCAATGGAAGTTCCCTCCCCTTGAGCTCTGACATCCATCTCTTTGCCCTAATTTATCCTTCTTGGTATTCTTTTTCTTCTGCCGTCAACAACGGCTGGATTAGGGTTTTTCTTCTTTTCTCTGGTTTAACGGCAGTTCACAGCAGTAGAGACTTTGCTATCTAATCCGATTTTCTTCCACCAAAATGTGACCTGCCTCCTTTTTTAGGTATCATTTTCCTTCTATAATATTTGTTTCTTCTCATTTAAGGCTGAGAAGTGATAACATCGTCCACCTAGGATGTTTCTAATTTGGTAGTCAATGACCCACGTGGATTGATGATATGAATTAAAATTTTTATGTCATCCTCGAAAAGTTTGCGTTTCGAATTGCTTCAGCATCAAGAGCAACAAATTATTTCCAAATTTGCAAGCAGTGTTGTTTCCAGATTTTCTACCGCATCATGATTCAAAATAAGTATTCTGAAATTTTACCAAATAACTCGATTTATGCAAATTGATCTTCTTTTCATATTAAACCATAATTAACTATTTCATAACTCTGACAAGTAAGAAAACTGCCTTGGAACTCTAAGGTGTTCTCAAAAGCTCATATAGCTATAAAACTTGGGCTCAAACTTCTTAGAGCCTAAAGAAAATCGTGTGGTAACCTACAGGGAATTGGATGTGACAAACGCCTACAAGTAGACTACTTACTAATTATTTTTATACTCTGAGTCACGGTGAAAGAGCATTCGAGAGCTGCATGGTCACTAAGGGTCATTCTCGAGTGTCAATCCTGCTTGTATATTTTGGATCTTTTACGTGTTTGTGTATTTTGTCGAGTGGCTTGTCCCTAGTATCAATCTCACGCTAAATTCTCCTACATGGAGTAAGTTATTCCATAAGCTTTAAGGCATAACCTCGTCATATTCCTCTAGGACATTTTTAACCTTAAGAGGAACTATTTCTTTGTTATCTTTATCTTATAGAATGGAGATGACCATAAATGTTGGTTTTTCACAATCGATACCTTTTCACTTGGAGGGTCGATAACATCCATATTCTATTTAGTTGTTTGATGTTTGCCCAAATAACCGAACGATAGAACCTTGTAAATACCAAACATCTAGCAAGAGAAATCAATAGAAATTTGTGTTTGAAGAGGAATTTCATCTTCAATACCACATTAAAATCGTTCATCTTAACAATTACAAAATCCACTCAAGTCCCTTAATTTTGATACGGTTCTCTTTGCTATTCCTATAATGAGTACGGTTGTCAAGTTGCTAGCTTTTATCTTTTTTGTATCACTATGTCTAAGTAGGTCCAATTGTTTCGATGTGGTCTCGTTACGGAGTTGTGGGTGAGTTCAGAGTCGACCACAGTGAACTTTTAGAGAGTTGGATGGATTATTTTTGTTACCTTCACTTGAAAAAGCTTAATTTTACCTCATATCTTAACAATGATCGTTAATGAGCTCAAACGAACGTATGTACATAGGTAATACAAATATTTAAACTAGTTGCTCAGCCTACAATTAGGAGTCTAGAAAACCTAATTAACCCAACCTAATCCATACTAATTGAGTTGAGTTTATGAACTTATTTGGATTAGATTGGATTATGTTAAATATATATATTTGATTATTTATTTTTCAATAGTTCTTTAAAATAATTTTTAACTCTTTTATATTAGTTATGGTTAATTTTAAAATATATATTTTTACTTACCATATATAATATATATATATTACTTTTTATAATTATTTATTTTCGAATAACACTTAAAAATAATTTTTAACTTTTTTTTTTTTTGAATAAACTTAAAATTAATGTTATTTTAACTCACTATATATATTACTTTATAATTATTTATTTTCCAATAACTCTTTAGAATAATTTTTAATTCTTTTCTAATAAATTTAAAATTAGATTGAATTAAAATATTGTTAATTTTAAAATATATATTTCTACCATATATATATATATATATATTTTTTTTTTTTTAAGTTAAAAATTAAAGCAAGTTTTTGTAAGAGGCCCAGAGTAAAACCAAGGCCCGTCGTATAGTCGTACCCAGAAGAAGCCTTCTTCGGCAACAAGAAATCCCAGCTTTATAGAAGCAGGGCTATTCTCCGGCATTCTCCAAGAAGTCCCATTTCAGAAGCTCTTCTCGATCCCCCACTTCCTCTTTCCAAGACGACATGGGAGATAGCCAGTACTCCTTTTCTCTCACCACTTTCAGGTCTGTCACTCAACTCCCCATTTCTCCCTCTCTCTCTCTCTTTCTCGATTCTGCCTTCCTCTAATGCTGTGTTTTTGTGCTGTTGCTCAGTCCTTCGGGAAAGCTTGTGCAGATCGAGCACGCCTTGACAGCCGTTGGATCTGGTCAGACATCACTCGGTATCAAAGGTATCTTCACGCCGAATGATGTTTTGTTTTATTGATAATTGCCGCTCCATCGGACCTCAGTTCTCGACGCGGAATGATGTATAGTTTAATTGATCTCAACTTTGCATTTGAGTTTCTTTATCTTGTTTATCTGAATTTATCATAACATTGTTTTCCTATTGCATTCATAGTAACAGGACAAAGGTCTTAGAGGTTAATTATAGAATCATTTGTCTTGGTTTTTGGTGCTTGTTTTGGAATGATTTGGTATTTTTGGCATTGCTTGTTAATGTTTATTTCATCGCATCTTTGCGCCTTAGCTACTCTTGAATCTGTCTGTTCATGCTTAGAGCTGCTTTTTTGGTTGGTGATTATAACTTTGGATGTTCGTGGTAAGGGTTTCGATTAATGCATTTTCTTCCTTGCAGCTGCCAATGGTGTTGTCATCGCAACTGAAAAGAAACTACCGTCTATTTTGGTTGATGAAACGTCTGTACGTAACTCAATTGAATAATTATAACTTCTGACTTCTTTGAACCCTTTCTCATAGTTAGTATTATAATTGTTGACTCTTTCTTTGTCTCAGGTTCAAAAGATACAGTCTCTGACACCAAATATTGGAGTTGTTTACAGGTCTGATTCTCTCCACCTCTTGGCAGCAGGGGACATTACTTCTGCCATGTTTCTCTCTCACTGCTAAATTTCTTTTGGAGTGGCCTCATGCTTTTGCTATTATGCGTCTTAAATGTGTTTCCACATCCCACTTCAAACTTTTCAATTCCTCGAGGAACTCCTCTATTCCATTTCAATATCTTTGTGATTTACTCTGCTTGTTTTGATAACTTGTAAGTTTTCTAAACATTGTGACTGAGTCCGTAAGTAAACTTCCCTATTGGCTAGCACTATGGAACAAGACTATAGAGTAGGCTTTTGGGAGATCTTCTTTCATTTAATTGAAGGAGCGAGCTAATTTACCTTGTGTCAATAAGAATTAGGGTTTTACCTTTTTATTTGGTGCTGTTAATAAATCATGTATTTTTTGAGCTGTCTTGTTTTGCTTTCAACTATGCATTTCTATGTTCTTTAGTATTAGAAGTTGGATAGGGCATGCATGTGAGTCATTCTATTGTAGCATTCATTCTTCCCCATGTAAACACCTTCAAATTATATTATGATATTTTTTCCTACAGTGGCATGGGTCCCGATTTTAGAGTTCTGGTCAGAAAAAGTAGGAAGCAGGCAGAGCAATACCATAGACTGTACAAGGTACAATGAGGTTTCAACTCTTATGTCTATTTTCTGTGTAACTACAACTCTCTTTAGTTCGTATAATCAGTTTACTGCAAGACAATTTGGTTCACTGGGTACCATGAGGCTTTCAATCTTATGTAATTTTCATAGTAACTGAAGTACTCTTTAGTTTGTGCAATCAGTTCAGTTTACTCGTTGGTACACTTTTTGCGCATTCAGCTTGAATATGGAAGAAGCTGTTGACTGATTGTTGAATTACATACTTCTTATTTGTGCCCTTTCTTGTCTGTCTTTCATACTATAAATTCATCTAAAAAGAATGTGAATAATCTTAGTTTCATGTTGGGTTTCTTCAATAGAGCCGTGCTTTCCAAATTCTTGCAATCATTTGAAATGTTAACTAATTTTCCTTTTTGAAAGTGTGCCTGTAATTTTCATTTTTATGATAGAGTATGTTCATGAAAAAAAAAAAAAAAAATTGTAATTGAGTATGTGATTCCAGTGCTGATTGTTCGGCATTGTACCTATGGTTTTATTCTCATGATTGTAACCTGTGTAAAATGTTTCATAGGAACCAATTCCAGTCACTCAACTTGTGAGGGAAACAGCAGCTGTAATGCAGGAGTTCACCCAATCTGGGTAAACACAATTCTTGCCCTGAAAGTTGTTTAAACAGTAGAATTTTAAATGGAAGATTGATATTTGACACCAACTGGTGTAGCCTAACGTGCAGAAAACTTGTTTTAAAGTCTCTGAATGGACATAATGTGGATGTTATATTTTTTTTACTTCTATTCTCTTTTTCCAACCCCATATCCCTATTTTTGCATATTCATCTTTTGTTTTTATGAAAATGGTTGCAGTGCTATGTAGCCCTTTCCAGTATATTTATTTTCACATTGCAACTTGGGTGCTGTTTGCCTGAATATATGTGTTTATGTGTACGTGTTTTATAAGGCATGGATATTTTTTTTTCAGTTTCATTTATGAATTCCTATTTTTGCTTTTTTTCTTGTCTGTAGAGGTGTAAGGCCCTTTGGAGTATCTCTTTTGGTTGCAGGGTTTGATGACAATGGTCCTCAATTATACCAGGTAGAGTATTTCTCATGTCTCGTTAAATTAGTAATACAATGAGGGCTGGTTTAAGTGGCTTTTAGCGTTATAATTCACAGCATTTTATATCCGTATCCAAATTATAGTTTCATGTAAGTTTGGAAATGAAAATTTCAGGAATCCACTTTTTGAATATTATATAAGGTTTTTGAAACAATTGAATCTGTTTGTATGCTCAGTGAATGCCTAAGAGCAGACCTACCTTGGGGCTGCTTTCCTCCTCCCTTTTGTATATTTCATCGTACACAATAAAATAAGGAAAAACAGGAATGCCAATGAACATTGTGTACACGTGTTTGATTAGAGTAGCTAAAAAATTCTGAGTGTACATACTGTTTTTCCGATCTAGTGTCTGAGCTACAAGATGGCTCCATTATATATATATATAGAAATTATTAATTTTTGTTAACATCATTGAAAAGTTATTTCTGAATTCACTTTTCTTTTTGTATGGAATACTTTTCTCTAGGTGGACCCATCCGGTTCATATTTCTCTTGGAAGGCCTCTGCAATGGGGAAGAATGTTTCTAACGCCAAAACCTTTCTAGAAAAAAGGTATCCATTCTAGTTTTCTGTTGCCTGAGTTCTTTAGTCAAAGTATGTAGTTTCTGCATCAAGATATTCTGTTAAGTTTTTCCTATTAAATAGAACCCAAAGCTAGCTTTGTGAACTCAAATTTGAGGATTCGAAACCTATTGATAGAATCTGATTTAAATGCTGCCAAGTATCATACCACAGATATTTTTGCTGGTTGCTTTGCTTCCTGGGGCCATTCATCCATTTTTCTTGACAATTTTGGTGGTCTTACCTTTCAATGTAGGTATACTGATGATATGGAGCTTGATGATGCTGTGCACACTGCTATCTTAACCTTGAAAGAGGGGTATGTATATTTTAACTAATCTTCTTCAATGTATGAACTTGGCTTCTAAGTCTCTCTCTCTCTCTCTCTACCTTAAAAAATTAAATTGAGAATTAGTTTATGTGAAGGTGATGCTATGAAGCAGCAGCATGTTGGGATGGAGAGAAAAATAATACAGGAACAGAAGAGTTTCTGACGTCCTTTTATTCTCCATTATCCACACAAATCTAAGCATTTAATGGGAGCTTATTCAACTTGGGGATCAATTTCCTTAGGCAGCTTGGAAGTTCCCAAGAAATTGGAACTAATCTTATTTACTGATACTCTAGAATGAGCTATATTGATAAGAAACCATTTCATTGATGTATAAAATTTAAGGGGGAAAAAAAATAAAAGAAATAGGGCCCCAATCCAAGAGATTTACAAAAATCTTATCCTATCAAAAGACCAAAAGTGACCTAAAAGCTTCATAGATAGGTTAGGTCTGAGTCACAAGATGATACTGTGCATTGGCCTTGGTTTACATAGAAGACTGTGTATACTAACAATATGTCGACTTCAAAACCATTTTGTGTTCCACAGGGCTGCTTGGTGATTGGCGAAAAGCTGATTATTATTCATTTTCTCTCACAAGTTCTAATCGATCTAAAAATTAAAATCCACATTTTGTAAACTATTTATAATGCACTGCCGCATACTGCAGTACAATCTCCGTCCCAATATTGTTGTTTCTAATATTATGTGCTAATCATCGGTAATGTTTTGTGTACTTTTGTAGATTTGAAGGACAGATCTCAGGCAAAAACATTGAAATTGGAATAATTGGCACAGATAAGAAATTCAGGTTGGTCACTCCTATTCTGTTTTCTTGGAATTTTTTTTTTTTTTTTTTTTTTTTTTTTTTTTTNCTTTCATTTTCTTTTTTTCTTTTTTCTTTTTTTTTTTTTTTTTTTTTTTTTTTTTTGATAAGAAACAATTTCGTTGATAGTACTATGTTTTGTCGGGAATAAAAAAACCTATCCTTTGGGTTGAGCTTCAAAACCTTATGCATAGTTGAATTGTATGGCATGCTGTAGGTGTCAATGTGCTTCATTGTGAGTGTATTGTTTCGAATTTTGTGGAGTTTTGTATTATTGAAACTTAGAAAGTTCCTTTTGAACGCTAAACACTTGAAACTGGACAATTTTCATCTTTCGCATATTAGCAAGTTTTTTTGGTGGTTCAACAATGTTATGTATATACGTAGAGTTATTTGTTAACGAAGCTGGTATTATGGTTCAAAAAGATTTGGTGGGTACTTTTGTTGAGGCTTGTGTGTGGCAGTACTAGCATAATGTTTAGGACAGACAGGCACAAATTTTGTTAGATAGAGAAGTAAAATGCACATTTCTATCTCTCTGTCGTCCACTCGAAGTGAATTGTGTTTCTTCATTGCTATCAGTTCGATTCTTTGTTCTATGAAAAACCCTTGTGAGTTATACTTACTTCCATGCACGCGTATTGTTCTTTTGCAGAGTACTAACCCCTGCTGAGATTGATGATTATTTGGCTGAAGTAGAGTAAGCAATATGATGCTTGTCTGCAAAGTGAAAGTTATTTTAAAGACAAATGTGAGTGTTTAATTTTGAAGTGAAGTGGCAGCCTGTAAAACTTGATGATAATGCCTGGAACTGCCATTCCATTCCCAAAATTATGAACAAAAACTGTTGGCTCCTTCTATGAACATTTCAGGTTGCCCAATTCCCACACCATTATATGTTGTTGGTTAAGGAATTATATGTATTATTGGATATTTTAGATGCTGTGGGTTTTAAGTCAATTGTTGGAATTTCTGCAGTGATTTGTGTTTCTCCCAACTTCCTTTGGTTTCTTAGGACTGATCCTCTCACGTTCTACTGCCTTCTCCTTTTGCCCGCTTGGATATATATCTGTTTTCGATTAAGGTTTTTTAACACATCAAATGTTACGTCAATTTATCATGTAAATGATGTTATATATGCTTTTTAGCTTTTATACATAAGTTGAAAAAACTCTTTCAAGCCTATTTATGAAACAAATGTTATAGTTCAAAGATAAAGGTGAAGCCTTTAGAAGTTCGGAGTGATTGAAGTTTAGTCTCTCGTGCTCGGATTATTCTTCTCCCTTTTGTTTTAAATTAAGGTGTTTTCTCAATTCTTTATCTCTAAGTTTATACAATTTTATTCAGAGTTCAATACTATGCTCTCGAATAATTAGTTTATTGTTCGACTTGTCCATTTCAAGATCATACTCTTTATTGTTAAGAATTTGTTTTTGATTTTGACTTAACTAGCTCCTATAACAATGGATGTCAGCTGCTGCTTCTTTGTTTACTTATTTATTTATTTTCCTTTTACATGATATTGGTTTGTGATAAAGATATAATTACTATTATTTTGCTAAGTAATCTTTGGTTCTTTTTTAAAATTAATTAATTAGTAATTATAAAGAAGCCACTAACTTGAGTTAAATAGTGTCATTTTGCCTTCCATAAATTTTAAAATTATTTTTTATTATACGTTTATGATCACGTTTTCTTAAATGTTGAAAATAAGTATTTGGTGTAATTTTATTTAATGGAAATTCTTATTATGAATTTGCCAATTTTTAAAAAATGAACTTCAAAATAATGATGATTAAATTTAAGATTTATAGAATATTTGCTAGTAAAGTATTACAAAGTAGATGATTGAATGGTATATTATTATTAACATTATTATCGAGTTTAACATGCTTAGTGTAACGACTCAAATTTTTTACTTAGCTAGAATTGCTACAATCATCGTAACATAATCCTTTTGTGTGGAAATAAGCAGTTTAAGTTTCATCATAAAACATAAATTTCATCTTAAAACATTGTCATGGACTTGCGTGATTGAAAACATTTTTAAAATGACACAACGAGATACTAAATTAAATAAATAAGCGTTAAAATTAAAAACATTCTATTCTAATCTAAGTCTAAGAAAAGAGGTACAACTATCCTATGCATGTGTCATGGTCTTAAATTGCAATGTCGTCGTGAGCCGTACAAGGACGCCTTGCCTTTACCTAAAAAAATAAGAGTAGCACGTGGCTTGAGTATTTTAAGAAATACTCAGTAAGCGGCCCCCTATGGGGGTTAAATGCAAGCACATACAAATCATGAATAAGACCTATCATATTAGTCTATTTTCCTTATGTGACTATCCTAAATCGACTAATTGGATGTGTATTTACTGTTCTATACATGGTCAGCACGTGCGAGCATGGATCCACCAGTCAGTTTCACACACCTCTTGGACCCTCATCATGTTATACTTCAAAAGGCGGAAGACTCCCCCTAATACAAGCTACATTATCCAATCTCCCCACTTAGTACATGTCTCTATTTGAAATGCCACAAAAAGTAGTTTTAGATATCGAAAATTGTTCAGAAAGTACCTGGGAAAAGATGATTCACACCTTGTTCGATGAAATATTATAAACCTCCCAACAAAAAAGAGAGACCTCGGTCTTTTCTTGATAAAGAAGAAAACAAAACTCTCCTCACCAAAGGGAATGGAGATATCTTCACGAAGAAAAAGGTCTTGAGAAGAAATCTTATAAACTCTAAATATACTCCTACATCAAACAAAAATGAACCCCCTCTCTGCAAGAGGGTCTTGGAAGTACATAAAAAAATATCAAAACCGCATCACCGGTTGAACTTTCCATAGGGTGGATGATGGAGAAAGCACATCATTTTGGACCGACTCATGAATTGAAAACATCATGCTCGCCCTGCCGTATCCACTATTGTACAAGCTCTCTCATAGCAAAAAAGCCATGATAAAAGAAACATTAAATGTTGTCAACAAATTCTAGGACCTTAAACTTGGAAGAAATTTGAAGGATAATGAAGCAACATAATGGACCAATAAGCCTTGACCTTACTCTAGTGGTATTGTCAAACGAAACAGACTCACTGGCTTGACTCCCAGCGTTGACGGGGTCTTCTCTATAAAATTCTTGACGATGGACATAGAAAAAAAAGTAGAAGCAATAAATCTCATGCTAGCATTGACAATATGGAAAGGACATCCCCCTAAAATGGTGAAGTTATTCCTTTGGAAAATAGCACATAAATCTATTAGCATAAATGAAAATTTGAAAAAAAAAAAAAAAAGAATGTCTTACATCACTCTCTCCAAATTGGTGTACTAGATTGTTTGAACAACGATTCTTAATATATTTAGATGACATCTCACATTCCCTAAGGAGGAAAAGGATCTATTGGACATGGCCTTGACGTACCACCCTTTCAAGAATGCAAAAGCCCTACTATGGAAGAACCTTATCATGTCTTTCTTTTTTAATCTATGAAAAAAAAGAAATCAAAGAATATACGCAGAAAAACACATATTTATACAAAACTTTTCGGCAATGCTTGGTGCAAACTGACTAATATTTTTACTTTGTATAGTTGTACCTCCTTCGTTGTAATCTGGGAAGGTTTTCTGTAAACGTCGTGGATATTACATTCGTTTGTAAATTTCAATCATCAATGAAATTATCTCTTATATTAAAAAAAAAAAAAAAAAAGCATGACGCTCGTGCAATAAATCGAAATTCTAATTCAATAAATGATTTTGCCACCATATTTTGCTTTTTACTTTATGTTACCAAGTACAATACCTCGTAGTAAATCTTTTTACCTCTATTAATCTAACATAGTCAACATCGGTGTAAGCATCCAATGCACGAGAATTGTTTCATTAGAACCAAATTTGTTTTCTTGAAGTTTTTTTTAGGTAACATACACTTTTCTATGTTGTCTAATGTGGATTTTGCATGAGTTGTGGCTAATTACCTTCCATGAGAATGCTATGTTTAGTCTGAGTGTGAGCTAGATATAAGCCAACCATTAGCCTCTGGTAAATTTCTTTGTTCATTGCAAGTTCTTTTGACCCTCCCAATTTTTGATGTGGATCTATTGGCATTGGTGTAAATTACATCCGGTTTTCCAGTTCCATCATTAAATCCATTACAAATTCATGTTGTGATATGAAAATGTCCTGAGCTGAGTATGCAATTTTAATGTCGATGAAGTACTTTAGCCTTTCAAGTTCTCTGATATTAGTTCTCTGATATTAGTTCAAGTTTTGCTTCTTCATTATCTCTTTGTGACTGTAATGTTATCTACATACACTAAAATCACTCTAATTCTTCCCTTGATTTTAAATGATGATAAAGAGCATAATCTCCTTGACTTTACTTATACCTACCGTCTTTCATTAGCTTAGTGAATCTATCAAACCATCCCTTGGTGATTATTTAGTCTATAGGTAGATTTCCTACGATAATGAAATATATTCTACAATCATATCGTGAGAATTGCCAATTTAAGTTGGTACCCAAGGATTACAAATTCTTACGATGTTCATCTTCGTAATAGGGGCAAATATCTCCTGGTAATATATATCGTAAGTTTGAGTGTATCCCTTAGCTACTAACCGTGCATCCTACATTTCTAACATTCCATCATCCTTGTATTTTCTTGTGAATAGCTACCTACACCCAATTATATTTTAGAGCATCCCAGTACGTCCCATCGCGTCACTATCGCATGCATCCCCACACCACACCAACCTCAAGGCGATGCTACTTCTCAGTATAAAGCAGTGAGCTGGTTTGAGTTACTTGTCTAGGACCAATAACACAGTCAGATTTCTATCTAGGATCATGATAGCGAAAGTTCAAGAAGCATTGAAACTAAACACCAGAATGCTCGTCTTTCGGGTGGCAAAGTGAAATTTGTTGAATTCTCATCTTCCAAGTAGATAAATTTGAACGAAAGTTATATGTTTTAACTAGTTGAGCCATATTCAAAATATAACCGGAAAGCTTGAATATAGTTATGAAATAAAACTCAACATCAGTGACATCATCACTCTTGATTTCAAGACAGCAACGCTTACATTATTCTCAAGTTAGGACAAATAATCGTTTATTTACACGTAAACTTTGACATTAAATACTTGCAATGTGATGTACACATGCTTGTTTCGGGTATTCAGTAAAAGCTTTGGTAGGCATTTAAAGTAATAAATAGTTTAAATGGCATTGCAACCTACCGACGGGCAACCTACCGACGGGCAACCTACCGACGGGCAACCTACTGAAACTTCATCGTAGGTGGTGCCTGCAAGATGATAAAAGATAGCGAAAGAAAAGCATTGCAATATGAGATTAAGTAAAAATAAGGGAAATCAATCATTAGAAATAGAGATCATGTATGAGATTGAGTGAAACAAACCTCAGAGTTTCTTTGGTTCCACGGCGAATTTTGCAGCGGATTGTAGGAAGTCTGAGGCATTGATGAGCCTCATAACGATGACAACCAGAGAAACCTAAAAATCCATGGGAAGAAAATCTAGTTATCTAAAATGATAAACTGGACGTGCGTTGTGATATTTATATACCAATGTAGGCCATAATTACTTTCAATTGAAATCAGAATGAAAATCTTATAATTACTTTCAATTGGAATCAAAATGAAAATCTTATATCATTTTTTTCATATTAAGAACCACTGACCTCCACAATCATATGATATTTTTTACTTTCAGCATAAGCTCTCATGACTTTACTTTTGGTTTTCCCGGAAGACCTCAAATCAATGGAGACGTATTTCTTACTTATAAATCCATGATCTATTTTAATTAACACGGGACTACTTCCAACAATCCTCAACAATCCTCCCCTTGAACAAACTACACCATAGAGTATTCCCAGAAGCCTATGAAGCCCTTGAATAGCCCTCCACAATGATATGATACTATCTACTTTGAGCATAAGCTCTCGTGCCCTTACTTTTAGTTTCCCCAAAAGATCCCATACCAATGGAGATGTATTTCTTACCTATAGACCCAGGATCATCTTCCTTAATTAACTATAGTGGGACTCATTCCAACCATCCTTGACAATCCTCCACTCGAACAAACTACAACATAGAGCCTCTCTAGAAACCTACAGAGCCCTCAAATAACCCTCTGCAATGATATAATATTGTCCACTTTGAGTAAGCTCTCGTGGCTTTACTTTTAGTTTTTCCAAAATACCTCATACCATTAGAGTTATATTCCTTACTTAACACGTGATCATCCGCTAAATTAACCAATATAGGACTCCTCCTAACAATCCTCCATTCAAACATGAAAATAATCTTCGGTTGCTCAAACAGACCTCAGTAAAGTAATGGCATATTTGGAAACAAAATCAGAATTGAATTTCCAATTACTACTGCACCAAAGCAAGTATGATCAAAAACAACAAAAAAACAGAGTTACATCTCTTATTGGGGAATGAAACAATATCAGAAATGATATAAATATTATCTAGGATAAGCATACCGTAATAAACTCCATCAACTTCAAGTACATCAATCTGCATTCACAACAAGGGAGAATGAGTAACATGCTTATGCCATTCTGTAAAACCTTTAGGGCAAATACTGCCTACTGCAAGAAAACATCACCTACTTTCAACCCATAAATGTTTATTTGATATGACTACTAGTATCCTGATGATTAAAACAGGTATATTATCATATCATTCACAATATCAAAGTAAAGGATCCCTCCAATTAGAAGGAAAGGGCACCTGATGCATTTAACATGGTGATATGAACCAAGACATCAATCATGCAATACAGACTTCAAGTAATATGCGAAGAAAATGTTGTCAAAATTATCAAAAAATGTGCCACCTTGAAAAAGAATTAAGTTTCATTGTTATAAATTTTGGGTGGATCATAATTTTTAGTTAAGGTGTTTATTTAATGTATTTTAAGGCTTATTTACATAGTAGTTAATTATAGCCATAAAGTATACCTAGTGGCTAATTATGGTCCTGAAATATAGTTACAACACTTGGAATGGAATGCCTCAAGAAGGTTAAGAGTTTTTATTTTGAGGTTATATAAAGTCAGGTATCTTATCGTTGTAAAACAGACTTGGAAAATGTAGTAAAAGGAGCATATGTGCTTTCCTTTAGCCAATGACTAAGTTTCTTTGCAATTCTATGTAGTTTAGAATGCATGTAGAATCATTCAAGTTTGACATGATCAATCTTGCTTGTGGAGTGATTCGAATCTCAAACAAATGTTCTTGTCTTGAAATATTCAATCAACAAGGTAATCTGAATCTTACTCCCCTTGTAGTGATTCTATATCACATATGGCAAGGATCAAATTCTTGGGCAGCACAATCCGATTCACTCATCCAATAATTAAAATATCTATCAATATGTCGATGCGTTCCTAAATCAGAGGGTTAAACATTGTGATTAAGGATTAATCAACATCAATATTTTATGTAAATACTCATCCAACATAAAAGATATCATCAGTTAGTCAATCAATACGGCTATAAAAACTAAAAATAAGATCTGTAACTCTTAGAATCATTCATCAACCAGTTCCTGACCCCACAATGGAAGTCTTAATGAATCTGAAACAAGACATATCTTTCAATGACTTAAAAGTTGAAGAGTTTTGAACATAAACTCACCAAATGGCACATAATAACGTTTATTATCATTCTTCCAGTCAGATCACTCCAATAATTCCAACGCATTAACAGAATTCCAAGAACTACAGCTATATTAATATCAATTGCTCGGCCTCAAATTCAGAAAAGTAGAACACAGCAAGAGAAATCATGAACCTCGAATAAAATAATCATTTCAAGCCATGAATCTTCTAGGGCACAGATTAGGAAGGTGTAAAATAAATACGAATTGAGGAGGAGAGAAATCTCACGGGTGCTTGTAGCCCGATTTCTTGTATACTGTCCATTAGGTCTTTGACTTTATCGGGATCGTTAGCTCTTGTCCTCATTAATGGCCTCCGTATCTTCTCCAAAGGAAGCTCCAGGATCACTGGTCCACTGCCTGCCGATAACGGATGAGCGCCTATGATTTCATCGTAAAAATACCGAATTCATCGACTGTTTTGAGCGAGTAAGAGAAATTAATCGACGAAAACGAGGAAGAGAGAGTAACCATTGGATGAAGGTAAAGCAGAGACACGCCTCAAGCTGGAACGGGAAGTTGGGAAATTGAGAATGAAAAGATTAGCCATCGTCGGCACTCCTTTGTCTCTGTAAATGGATATTAACAGATCCAATCTTTGGGTACAGCAAATGAGCCGATTTCGGCACTCCATTTTGGCCGCTATGATATCACCGTGTGCCGAATAGAAAGAGTGTACATGAGACATTTCATATCCGTCTATTTTTCTAGTAGACTATCCTAACGGACTTGGATGTCTACTTAATTTCTCTATACAAGGTCTACACGTGTGAGTATGAACTCACTAGTCAATTCGCACACCTCTTGGGCCCCTTTCTGTTCGGGCAAACATTATCTGGTAGTTGTTGATGTCGGACACCCGTTAGGAGTAGCAATCGTCACAACAGCATTATGACAAACATAATGAACGTTCTCCTGCCTAGTAGCGTACGCGTCTGAACTATCATAAAGGAATAGGAGTATTCTTCAATGCATGAACACACAATAATGTACGAGGTTCCAACATTTTTCCATTTTTTAATACAACCCCGCTAGCTTATTCATCATATCATTTAGCAATTCTTTCATATGTATGTCGGGGTTGTATTTCATGCTAGTTTGTCGTTTTACATGTCAATTATAGCATCCATGTCACATATCAGTCATACCATATCATTTTCATGCTTTCAAACATAACAGTCCATATCGTACTCATATCACAACAATCACATAATAATCCCGAGCATGTTGTCAACACATCATATCATAACATAACATATCATAAGGCATATCGGTTCATCAAATACAGCATAACAATCGCATCGCATAACATTTACATATTATTTCATAACAGTCTACCTACACGACCTATGACACGTGCGAAGCCAGGGGCACTTGTCATCATACAACACACATTTATAACCAACGACGGTAGGGTCACTTACTTAGTTGGCCTTTGCTGGTGTTCTCCTTGATTCGAGTACATTAGCTCTCGTTCCTCAAAAGTGCTCAAAACTATCGCTGGTTGTCGTTTTCTGTTGGGTCATTCATTGCTTTTCGTTAGTAATTCACAATTCTTATATAAATTCAATTTAAATTTGTGAAATAAGAAATTATAATATCTCAAAATTAAGTTTGGGAGGGTCGAAACTGAAATTTGTTTACCAAGCCTAACAGCCGAGAATTTGAGCCTCGGAGCCAAGTGAGCCAAGCCGAGTTAATTCCAGCCGCTAAAGCCGAGGACTACTCACTGTTGGTGGTGATACGTGACGCAATAGGAAGTCGACGCGTGTGCAGGCGGCTTCAGGTCGAGGCGCAGGTCGCGCGCGGGTGTACGAGTCGTGAGTCGCGGCTACGACAGATGTGATGTTGGGGCAGCTGTGTGGATTGGGTCGAAGAGTGTCGCGAGCTGCTATAGGCGTAAAGTAGGGTACGCCAGCAAGGATAGGATAAACGTTTATTGTTGATTTTTTTTTAGATTTTATGCTTTCACTTGAAGTATTAGCCCTCATCTGATTGATTGAAGTATTAGGCACGTGAGAGACACGCAGGGCACGTGGGAGTCCGAGAGTGAGAGCGCGATTGTGTGCAGATCGGTGGTGTGAGAAAAACACACTGAGCATGTGCAGGCGCGTGAGGGCATGTGCGTCATCGTTTTGGCTCCTGGTTTGTTTCGTTCGACTCCTTTTGACCTGTCCTATCAAGATTGGTTGACACTTATCTTGAAAATTGTGAAATATAGGTCTAATTGGAAGAAATTGGGTGGGTCGTAATATCCTATTAAACGTACTAAGGGAAAAAGGGATTCGAAACCAGGTAAGTAGCATATCGTGCTTTAAACTAGTTCTTAACTTGTTTTACAACTTGCGAGTATGTTGTTTACATGATTAAGAGCTTAGTATGTTAATATGAGCTTTGATAATATTGAATGACGATTTGTGTATTATGACTGCTTGTCTGTGATGTAAGCATGTCATAAATGATTACTAGAATGTTCTATGTGTCGAACATTATAAACGTATGAAAGCATGCATCAGATGTGAGTATGTTAAGCATGTTAATGGAAAAGTTATGACTCTAGGATATGTTTATAGATTGTAGAGCCATGACCTAATTATATGAGTATTGTAGTCTACTAATTCCCGCGGAGTTCCTGATCAACGTGCTGTGTACTAAGTCAGAGAGAATGAGTACTCCTGACCGTTGGTATATGAGGTATACAGGCCACCAGAGAAATTAGTAGATAGGTCGTATTTGACCGAGAGCGAGTCTTACATATGAGTCCAAAAATTCTAGATAAGCATATAGAGAGAGTCAGTAACCTAAGCTGGAGGTAGCTGAGATACCCCATTAATGAACCGATGACCCTAATAAGAGAAACTAGGAGTCAATGGCGAATAAAACTTAAAAACACCTGTAAAGATTAGTTATAATTCATGAAAGATAAATTAGCACTTACTCGGTAATCTAATTACTATCAAAATTATTATAACTTTTCTTTCCAGATTTAGATGATGCAGCCAACCGAGAACGAGGGCTAGAGACTATTGGGAATTCATGTTTGGGTCTGTTTATGTAATTATGCTTTCGTTGTTTAAAATTTTTGTTGGTTAATAATGTTTTAAATAGAACTGATTTTAAAGGTTTTACTTGATATTTATGAACATTTTTTGTGGAAATCTTTTGCCAAATTATGATTGCTTGTTGGAGTTTGTTATCGGAGTCGTTGGTAACTCCTGTAATCGCGTTGTCGATGAGCGGGTGTACAACATGTACTGGAATTACCCCAAAAGTAGTCTCAATGATGAAAGCCAAGAGACTAGTCCAACACAGGGGTTGGGCCATATTAGTAAGTGTCGTGGATGTAAGAGGAAAAGAAAAAACTTTAGACACGATACCCATAGTAAATGAATTTTCGAATGTCTTTCGAGAAGACCTATCAGGAATACCCCATTCCCGAGCTATAGATTTTGCCATAGAACTCGAGCTAGGAACCGAACCTATCTCTGAAGTCGCATGGCACCAACAAAGTTGAAAGAACTCAGTGTGTAATTACAATACCTACTGGATAAAGGCTTCATCCACCCTAGCGTATCTCCTTGGGGTTCGAGAGTGTTATTTGTTAAGAAAAAAGATGGCTCGACGTGTCTATGCATTGATTATAGAGAATTGAATAAGATGACAATAAAGAATAAGTACCCACTCCCTTGTATAGAAGACTTGTTTGACCAACTCAGGAAGCAACGGTACTTTTCAAGATCAATCTTTGATAAGAGTATCACCAAATTAAGATAAAAAAAAAGGATGTGCCAAAGACATCATTCAGAATAAGGTTCGGCCACTATGAGTTTGTAGTGATGTCGTTTGGTCTCATCAATACCTGTGAATGTTTGATTAATCCACCACACCTAAATGGTGTGAAAGTTATCTTATTTATAATCAAATAAATTACAAGGATATGGAAATAGTAATAAATGGAAATAACAATAAATGGAAACATACCTATGATAATAAGGCAAATATTAGATATTTGCCTTATAATAAAATATCAAATATAATATATATGGTAAACTATAATTTATTACTAAATATCCTTAACACCCCACCGCAAGCTAAGCGTCGGATTTAAACGAACGTGAAGCTTGAATCTGAAAAATTCAAAGAGGTTGAGAAACACTTTTCTTGAAGATGCTAACAACCCGGTTCTTGGCCATCAAAAATTGCAGAGGGATCGCCGCTCAGCGGCGATGCTGCCTTGGCTTCGGCGAGAATATGTCTAACCCATGAAGAGGGATTGTCGCTTAGCGACGATGCTGCCTTGGCTCTGGTGAGAATATTTCTAACCCCAAGAAGTAGAAGGGGAAACCTAGAGCAAGGGACAAAGACAATGTTGAAGCCGGAAGAGTCGCCACATTGGGCGAAGGAGCCAATTTTGGCGAGAAGGACAGTCGGAAGAGTCGCCTCATTGGGCGAAGAAGCCAATTTTGGCAGGAAGGGCGACGGCAACTTGGTTGGCGAATAGGCCAGTGCGGCACCCAGATTCCGAAGGTAAATCTCTGCAAAAGGTTGATAGGTTTAGGTTAGGGTTTATGTGAAGGATGAAGGTTGATTGGGAAGAAAATGAGAGAGACTATATTGGCCAAGGGGAAAACCGATTGGGTTGGAAAAGGTGAGGTTGTATGTACAGAGTATGACGAAAGGTGATTTGGAGGTCAATAGGGCGGAGCCGAAGAGTAATCAATCGGCTCCGCCTGCGGCAGCCATGAAGACTGCCCCTGCGGCGTCAAAGCCAACAGGGGTGGTGGAAAAGAAGATTAGAGGATTCAAAAGCCATTGAAAAGAAAGGATCGGGGTTGTTAAACCGAGAGGGCTCTGATACCATGTGAATGTTTGATTAATCCACCACACCTAAATGGTGTGAAAGTTATCTTATTTATAATCAAATAAATTACAAGGATATGGAAATAGTAATAAATGGAAATAACAATAAATGGAAACATACCTATGATAATAAGGCAAATATTAGATATTTGCCATATATGGTAAACTATAATTTATTACTAAATATCCTTAACAATACCCCAGCGGTATTCATGGAGTTAATGAACTGAGTATTCAAGGAATGTCTTGATACGTTAGTTATCGTGCTCATAGATTACATCCTATTGTACTCAAAGATGGATCAAGAACATTAGGAACACCTTCGAAAAGTCTTAACCATCTTGAAATAGAACAAGTTGTATCCCACGAAGCTTGAAGTTGTCACTAAGTGGGAACACCCGACCACAGTTATGGAGGTGCAAAGTTTTGTGGGGATAGTAGGACACTATCGAAGATTTGTGCAAGACTTCAATAGAATAGCCCCACCCACCCACAAAATTAATGAGGAAAGGCGTGCCATTTGGATGGAATGACACATGTGAGGCAAGTTTCCAAGACCTAAAACAAAGATTAATGTTAGCCCGTCCTTAGTACTAGAAAGTTCAGAGGGGTATGTGATATATAGTGAGGCCTCCAAGATGGGACTAGGATGTGTTCTATTAGTTGAATGACTATGAGAAGAACTACTCTACACATGACTAAGAGTTGGCAGCGGTAGTGTTCACATTGAAAATTTGACAACACTATTTGTATGGAGAAAAGACTCAAATTTATACCGACCATAAGAGTTTAAAGTATTTTTTCACCCAAAAAGAACTGCACATGACACAACGAAAGTGGTTAGAATTGGTGAAGGATTACGACACAAATATCCAATACGTCAAGAAATTGTTGGACATACCTACATCCAATTGCTTAGATAAACCAAGATTTGTAACGACCCTAAATTTCTACTTAGTGTCGCTACCATCATCATCATCATCATCATCTATGCTCATATGTAGAATTATCATAAAACATAAACTTCATCTTAAAACATTGTCATGGATTTACGTGTTCAAAAACATCTTTTAAATAACATAACGAAAAACTATATAAAATAAATAACGTTAAAATTAAAAAGACCCTATTCTAACCTAAGTCTAAGAAGCAATTATAACTACCCTATGCATGTGTCTGTTGGCTTATTGGCCCTTGATCTCACATTAATTAATTTCAATGAATTAATTATTGATGTTTTGATGATAACAAACCTACTTTTAATTATTAACTATTTTCAGTTTTTTTTGAACTGTCCACAGTATAAGGTCGGGAATAACGATTACAACAACTTTTCAATTACTCAAATCAGAGCTAAAACGAAGAAATTAGAGTCGAGACAACATACCCGACGTGATGATGTGGCAACAAAATCAAAATGATGGACAAATCAAAATATATCAAAGTATGACATTTATAATATTGGAAGAGTAACACATGGTGGAGTTTTTCTTATTATTACATTTCTAAATAAAATTATTTTTACAAATATAAATTTGAATATAACCGTTACTCACATCGAATTTTATTATTACTATATTATATTATTATATTATTATATTTTAAAATTTTGGTAGTTACTCACATCATTTTTATTATTATTATATTATTATATTTATAATAAATTTTGAATTACACTTTACCGTTACTCACATAACTTTTTATTATTATTATATTATATTACTATTATATTAAAATTTTGAAATAAATGAATTTAGAAAATTTTCTTACTTAATTACTTTTAATCTCCACCTTCCATTATTCCTAACACAATCCAATGGTCAATATTCAATCCTACATTTTGCCACTTTTCTCCTCTATATAAACTCATCTTCCCCACATTTTTAAGATATACAACTTACATACATTCTTCAATCCTCATTTGTTCAAAGTCTCCATTGTTTATTGCTCTCTCCAAGCTTACAAGTTTATTTCTTTTCATCTTATTCTTGAGAGGGATTATTATTATATTGTGAGGAAATAGTTGTCAGTATCCCAAATTGTAAATCTACTCTTTGAGAGAGTTGTGGTGTGTTATTATCAAACTCAAATACTTGTATCGGTTTGATCCTGCGTCGTTGAAAGGATTGAGTTTGCTCTTGAACTCGTAAAAAGAGCGGTGTACCGGTTTGGCTCTGATCCGTGGAAAGAGTCGGAAAAGTTCTTTATTCAAATTCCCAAGAGGCGCTTGGGGAGTGGAGTAGGTCGAGTTTGACCGAACCACTATAAAACTACGGTGTCATTTTCTCTAACTCTTTCCTATTTAATTTCAAGATTATTATTATGTTTATTGCATGTTCTACTTGATTATTGTTTTGACTTGAATTATTTTGCTTTAGTAATTATCATCTTCTACTTATTTGTAAAAAGTTTTATCATTAGAAAAATTAATCAAGTTTAAACACTTTTATCGTTAAAACCCTATTCACCCCCCCTCTAGGGTTGCCATACCGATCCAACAATTGGTATCAGAGCAGGTTGCTCCTATAGATTTTTTATCTAAACTTTATTGTTCGAGCTTATGGCAAACCTACGTGTTAAAAATGGTTTTAGTGAAGGACAATCAACTTCTAGGCCACCTTATTTTGATGGAACAAATTATACATGTTGGAAAGCTAGGATGAAAATTTATTTGCAATCCGTTGATTATCAATTGTGGTTAAATGTTAGTAATGGTCCTTACATTCCAATAAAAATTGTTAATAATATTGAGGTGCCTAAATTAGAAAATGAATTTGATGAGCATGATATGAAAAAATGTTCTTTGAATGCTAGTGCTATCAATTGTCTGTATTGTGCCTTAAGTAATGATGAATTTAATAGAGTATGTATGTGTTCTTCGGCATATGAAATTTGGAAAACTCTTGAAGTAACTCATGAGGGAACCAATCAAGTTAAAGAAACAAAAATTAGCATGTTAGTTCATAATTATGAACTATTTAAAATGGAGGAAAATGAACCTATTGGTGATATGTTTACTAGATTTACTAATATTTTAAATGCTTTGAAAAATCTTGGAAAAGTATATTCTACCTCCGAAAATGTAAGAAAAATTCTTAGGTCTCTGCCTAAAAGTTGGGAGGCAAAAGTGACGGCGATTCAAGAAGCAAAGGATCTCACAAAGCTTCCTTTGGATGAACTCATTGGTTCTCTCATGACACATGAGATTACCATGAACGGGCACATGGAAGAAGAATCCAAAAAGAAGAAAAGTATAGCCCTAAAATCCATCAAAGTTGACTCTGAAGATGAGGACGTCCTTGATGAAGATGATGTCGCCTACTTCACACGTAAGTATAAAAATTTTATTAAAAGGAAGAAACAATTAAAAAAACATTTCACAAATCAAAAAGAGTCAAAAGGTGAAAAGAGCAAAAACGATGAGGTAATATGTTATGAATGTAAAAAGCCGGGTCATATAAGAACGGATTGTCCTCTCCTCAAATCATCTAAGAAATCCAAGAAGAAAGCAATGAAGGCTACTTGGGATGATAGTGATGAAAGTGCAAGTGGAAGTGATGAAGAAGTTGCAAATTTTTGCTTCATGGCTCATAGTGACAAAGAGGATGAACAAGAAGATGAACAAGAAGATGAGGTAACTCTTGAATCTCTTTCTTATCATGAATTATTTAAACTTGTTGATGAGATGACAATTGATTTAGAAAAACTTAGTTCAAAGTATGTTGTGCTTAAAAAGAAATATAAGACTTCAATTATTGAAAATAAGTCTTTGCTAAATGAAATTTCTTGCTTGAAGGAGAAGGATCATAATATTGTTAAAATTGATGTACCTTGTGAAAAGCATGTATTTGATTGTGATGAGAAAAATGCATTAATTGATAAAGTCAAGACTCTTGAGCATGATTGTGGTGAAAAAGATAAATTAATTAAATTGCTCAAAGAGAATGAATCAAATAATTTGCAAGAACTTGGTAGGGCTAAGGAATCTATTAAAATGTTAACAATAGGTGCTCAAAAATTAGATAAAATACTTGAAGGAGGTAAGTCATATGGTGATAAAAGAGGATTAGGCTATATTGATGAATGTTCTACACCTTCAAGTTCTAAAACAATCTTTGTTAAAGCATCCCCTATCTTGCCTAAATCTAACACATGTAAATTTGTATCTAAGTATGATAAATCTAGATTTGTGCCTATATGTCATTATTGTGGTGTTGAAGGTCATATTAGACCTAAGTGCTTTAAATTGAAAAATTCTCAAAATATTCATTTAGGAAGAAAAGTTTCTCAAAATACAAAGTTTAACAATGTTTTAGAAAATAATTTTTCGAATAAAAATAGAATACACAAATTTAGTCCAAGAAATAAATTCTTGCATAATGTCGTTTGTTTCTCGTGTGGTAAGTTTGGACATAAAGATTATTCTTGTTACTTATCTAAATACAATGTCTTTAATATGAATGCAAATATGAAATGGATTCCTAAATTTGTGAATACTAACTTTCTAGGACCCAAACAAGTATGGGTACCAAAAGGTCAATTTTGAATATCTTTGTTTTTAGGTTTGTTTGAAAGCCTCCAAGAAAAATAAGTGGTACTTGGATAGTGGTTGCTCAAGACACATGACGGGTAATCCATCCAAGTTTGTCAATCTTTCCAAGAAGGATGGTGGCTTAGTAACCTTTGGTGATAACAAGAAGGGTAAAATAATTGGTAAGGGTACTATAGGTAATGACTCTTGTACTCTCATTAAAAATGTATTGTTAGTTGATGGTTTAAAGCATGACTTACTTAGCATTAGTCAATTATGTGATAAAGGTTTTAGAGTTGTATTTGATAAGAATAATTGCATAATTGAAAATGCTAGTGATAGAAAAGTTTTGTTTGTAGGAAATAGAGACGATAATGTGTATACTATTGATTTGAATGATTGTCCTACAAATGATAAATGTCTTTCGGTTTTGCTTGATAACTCTTGGCTATGGCATAGAAGACTAGGACATGCTAGTATGTACTTGATTTCAAATATTTCAAAAAATTCATTAGTGAGAGGTCTCCCTCAACTTAAATTTGAAAAAGATAAAATTTGTGACGCTTGTCAAATGGGTAAGCAAACTAAGTCTTCTTTCAAATCTAAAAATATGATTTCTACTACTAGACCTCTTCAACTACTCCATATAGACTTATTTGGCCCTTCTAAAATAGCTAGTTATGGAGGAAATTATTATGCTTTTGTGATAGTGGATGATTTTTCAAGATTTACTTGGGTTTTGATGATAAAACATAAGAATGATGTTTTGAAAAGATTTGCTAGTTTTGTAAAAAGAGTTCAAAATGAAAAAGGGTTTTTTAATTACTAAAATTAGGAGTGACCATGGGGGAGAATTTAACAGTGTTGCCTTTGAAAAATTTTGTGAAGATAATGGTTTTTCTCATGACTTCTCCTCTCCAAGGACTCCTCAACAAAACGGTGTGGTTGAAAGGAAAAATCGTACTTTACAAGAATTTGCTAGATCAATGTTAAATGAGTATGATTTACCTAAATATTTTTGGGCGGAAGCCGTTAATACCGCTTGTTATATTTTAAATAGAGTTTTAATTAGACCTTCATTAAATAAAACTCCTTATGAACTCTGGCATAACAAAATTCCAAATGTTGGGTATTTCAAAGTTTTTGGTTGTAAATGTTTTATTTTGAACAACAAAGAAAAGCTTGGAAAGTTTGATTCAAAAACGGATATTGGTATTTTTCTTGGCTATTCATCTACTAGTAAAGCTTATAGAATTTTCAATAAGAGAACTTTAGTTATTGAAGAATCTATGCATGTGGTATTTGATGAATCTTGCAATAATATTTCTAATGAGTCTATTTGTAGTGATGATTTAGAAAGAAATTTTGGAGATTTACTCGTTAGTGACAACGGCAAAGAAATTGTTACGAGTAAAGAAGAGATGAGCTTAAAGGAAGAAGGTTCTTCATCAATGCCAAAAGAATGGAGGTATGCCTTGTCTCATCCCAAGGACTTGATTCTTGGTGATCTCGAACAAGGTGTGAAAACTCGCTCTTCTATTAATTTATTTAATAATCTTGCTTTTGTTTCTCAAATTGAACCAAAAAGTCTTAAGGATGCCGAAAATGATGAGTTTTGGATTTTAGCCATGCAAGAAGAGCTAAATCAATTTGAAAGGAACAAAGTTTGGGAATTAGTCCATAGGCCATCTAATACTTCTATTATTGGAACCAAATGGGTTTTTAGAAATAAAATGGATGAAAATGGGAATATCATTAGAAATAAAGCTAGGCTTGTAGCTCAAGGTTATTGTCAAGAGGAAGGCATAGATTATGAAGAAACTTTTGCACCCGTTGCTAGATTAGAAGCTATTAGAATGTTACTTGCTTTTGCTTCTTACAAAAATTTTGTATTATATCAAATGGATGTGAAAAGTGCATTTTTGAATGGTTATATTATGGAGGAAGTTTATGTAGAACAACCTCCCGGATTTGAAAATGTAGAATTTCCTCATCATGTCTATAAGTTGAAAAAGGCTCTTTATGGCTTAAAACAAGCTCCAAGAGCTTGGTATGATAGACTTAGTAATTTTCTTATTGGGAATGATTTTAAAATGGGCAAACTCGACACTACACTCTTTATTAAGATTAAAGAAAACGATATGCTATTAGTGCAAATATATGTGGATGATATCATATTTGGTTCTACTAATCCTTCTTTATGTGAAGAATTTTCTAAATGTATGCATAGTGAGTTTGAGATGAGTATGATGGGAGAACTCAGTTTCTTTCTTGGACTTCAAATCAAACAACTCAAGAATGGTATCTTCATCAATCAAGAGAAATACACTAAAGATTTGCTCAAAAGATTCAAGTTCAATGGAGGTAAGATTGCAAGAACTCCCATGAGCACATCCACTAAGCTTGACAAGGATGAAAAAGGTAAAAGTGTGGATATTAAAGCTTATCGAGGTATGATTGGATCTTTACTTTACTTGACCGCTAGTAGACCCGATATTATGTTTAGTGTATGTCTTTGTGCTAGATTTCAATCTTGTCCTAAGGAATCTCATTTACATGCCGTTAAGAGAATATTTAAATATTTGCTTGGAACTATTGATCTAGGATTGTGGTATCCTAGAAATGTTGAATTTAAATTGGTAGGATATTCTGATGCAGATTTTGCCGGAAGCTTACTTGATCGTAAAAGTACTAGTGGAACTTGTCAATTTCTTGGTAGTTCCTTAGTTTCTTGGTTTAGTAAAAAGCAAAATTCGGTTGCCTTATCTACTACCGAAGCGGAATATATTGCGGTTGCTAGTTGCTGTGCTCAAATTCTTTGGATGAAACAAACTCTTTGTGATTTTGGATTAAAGTTTCATAGTGTGCCTATATTTTGTGATAATACAAGTGCTATTAATTTAACTAAAAATCCTATTCATCATTCTAGAACTAAACATATTGACATTAGACATCATTTTATTAGAGAGCATGTGCAAAATGGACATATTATTCTTGATTTTGTAAACTCTAATAATCAACTGGCCGATATTTTCACCAAGCCATTGAATGAAGAAATTTTTTGCAAAAATAGGCTTGAGCTTGGTATTATTCGTTGTGATATATCTTGAATTTTATAATTTTTGAATGCATGTTTTTAGGGGGAGCCATTATGTCATTATTAAATGCATTCTCTTTCAATTGTTCATTTTGATGATTACAAAGGGGGAGAAAATTAAGAAAAATATGTTCTAAATTTGTTATTTTATAATTTATGAATCATTTACTTGGTATTTCATAATTTCTTGAGGCATTAATATAAGGGAGAATATGCTCTTGAGTGAAATTTATGATAATATATTAGTATGTAGTGATATTATTACATGGATGTTGTATTATTGGTTTTTATGAATTTTTCTTTAAATGATTTGTCATCATCAAAAAGGGGGATATTGTTGGCTTATTGGCCCTTGATCTCACATTAATTAATTTCAATGAATTAATTATTGATGTTTTGATGATAACAAACCTACTTTTAATTATTAACTATTTTCAGTTTTTTGAACTGTCCACAGTATAAGGTCGGGAATAACGATTACAACAACTTTTCAATTACTCAAATCAGAGCTAAAACGAAGAAATTAGAGTCGAGACAACATACCCGACGTGATGATGTGGCAACAAAATCAAAATGATGGACAAATCAAAATATATCAAAGTATGACATTTATAATATTGGAAGAGTAACACATGGTGGAGTTTTTCTTATTATTACATTTCTAAATAAAATTATTTTTACAAATATAAATTTGAATATAACCGTTACTCACATCGAATTTTATTATTACTATATTATATTATTATATTATTATATTTTAAAATTTTGGTAGTTACTCACATCATTTTTATTATTATTATATTATTATATTTATAATAAATTTTGAATTACATTTTACCGTTACTCACATAACTTTTTATTATTATTATATTATATTACTATTATATTAAAATTTTGAAATAAATGAATTTAGAAAATTTTCTTACTTAATTACTTTTAATCTCCACCTTCCATTATTCCTAACACAATCCAATGGTCAATATTCAATCCTACATTTTGCCACTTTTCTCCTCTATATAAACTCATCTTCCCCACATTTTTAAGATATACAACTTACATACATTCTTCAATCCTCATTTGTTCAAAGTCTCCATTGTTTATTGCTCTCTCCAAGCTTACAAGTTTATTTCTTTTCATCTTATTCTTGAGAGGGATTATTATTATATTGTGAGGAAATAGTTGTCAGTATCCCAAATTGTAAATCTACTCTTTGAGAGAGTTGTGGTATGTTATTATCAAACTCAAATACTTGTATCGGTTTGATCCTGCGTCGTTGAAAGGATTGAGTTTGCTCTTGAACTCGTAAAAAGAGCGGTGTACCGGTTTGGCTCTGATCCGTGGAAAGAGTCGGAAAAGTTCTTTATTCAAATTCCCAAGAGGCGCTTGGGGAGTGGAGTAGGTCGAGTTTGACCGAACCACTATAAAACTACGGTGTCATTTTCTCTAACTCTTTCCTATTTAATTTCAAGATTATTATTATGTTTATTGCATGTTCTACTTGATTATTGTTTTGACTTGAATTATTTTGCTTTAGTAATTATCATCTTCTACTTATTTGTAAAAAGTTTTATCATTAAAAAAAATTAATCAAGTTTAAACACTTTTATCGTTAAAACCCTATTCACCCCCCCTCTAGGGTTGCCATACCGATCCAACAGTGTCATGGTCTCAAATTGCATTGTCATCATCGTTAGAGGGATGTCTTACCTTTACCTTGAAAAGAAGTAACACAGTACTTGAGTATTTTAAGAAATACTGAGTAACTTAACTGACCCACAGTTGAGGTCAATGAATGTAAACACATGCAACTCATGATTTAAGGACCTATCATTTAAAAATCATCATAGGGGTAGCCTCCATTTCGGACAAAAATTGAATGTGTAGTACTTTCTTACACACAAACCACACATGCGAGCGTGGATCCTTAGGTAATTCGTTCGCACCCCCTAGGCCCATCATAGACGAGCTAGTTGTCCGTAGTGACATTTGAAAGTTAGAAGACCCCTGAGTGTCATGTGAGGCATGATCATTATTTTCATCAAGCGTACGCGTCTGTACTCATTATCGTAAATGGGAAAATATCCTTATGTACATGTACACCCAAAACGTATAAAGTTCCTATAGTTTTCATCTTTAAATCATCTTTGTGACACAACCCTATACACCGTTCATATATTACTCCAAGCGACACGTAGGTGTTGGTCTTCATACACTCATCATCATTAACTTCAATTAGGGTTGTCTTTAGAAAATGAATCATCGTCATAATACATCATGACAATCAAAACATGTACGTCATCTTGATATGGAATAATGTCATGCTAAGCCATCTCACCATCATACAATCTTACGTCATCATATTATCATACATCATCATTATTATGCTGTCATCATCATATCATCATAATATACGTTATCATAACATCATACATCATCCTTATAATGCCATTGTCATCATATCATCATCAAATAACGTCATTATAATATCATACATCACCATTATTATGTCGTCAACATCATATCATCATCATGTACGCCATCATAACATCATACATCATCCTTATTATGACATCATCATCATGTCATCATCAAATAACGTCATTATAATATCATGCATCATCATCATTATGTCATCATCACAATATCATCATCAAATAACGTCATCATAATATCATGTCATTATTATAATTTAGTCAACACATCACAACATATAAAACATAAATGACATGTGTCAGCACCACTAGGCACGTGTCGTCATACATAAGACGAATCTTTCAATCGAGCCGATAGTAAGATCACTTATTTGATTAGCTTAGGCTAGTGTCACCAATTTATCCTCCATGAAAGTTCAATGTTCTTTATATCAAAGTCAACCTATGTGAATCCATAACATTAATTTCAAGTTCAATTCTCTACCTTTTACCATGGTCAATGTGTTAGACTTTCATGCGAGCATAAAAAATTTGGCATTACTTTTTTGCCATATTTCAAAATTCAATTATTCTTCCATGTCTATCCTCAGTCATCTTGACGATACATATTAAACAAAAACGGTCAATATTATTCCACAACTTGAATCAACAAAAATCAACAAGTAAAATGATAACTAAAGTCTAAATAGTTGAAACATGATAAAAGAAAAGGAACGTCTTAACTTACCAATAAACTTTAAACTTTTCTATTTATGTTCGTGTTTTTTTGTTCTGCAAGAATCACCGACTAAAAAAATCTATCATTTTTGTTTTTTTTTCCTCTCCAAGTTGTGTTTTTTTTTTCTCTCGCAAAATTACTGATACAATTCTACCGTTGGAGAAGGTGTTTAGGGATATTTGGGGATGGAGGTGCCAGAGATGAAATCAGTTACAATTTTATTATATATATAACCAAGATTGATCCAAATGCTCAATTTTTGGGAACCAGGAGCAGCCATCAACCAAAATATCACCAAAAGAATAAAATCAAACCAAAATGACCAACCATCGTTGGTTTCACATGATTTTGTCTTGCGCCTCAACTGGCATCATATTTTTTGCTTCAATAACTCAAAGTGGCCACCAAACTATGCATAGTATGCATCCATTGAATGAACGAACGAGTACGGCCTATGCAGTTTGGAATATGCAAAAAGACTTCACCCCTCAACCCAAAAATTTCCTTTTATCTACCAATATCACCACCCAAAAACATTGAGCAATAGAGAGTAAAAATACTTTTAATCATAATCTATGGTACTTGTCAAAAAACGAACAAGAACAAGAAGAAAGAGACTGATATCGATAGGGAAACGACTGAAGCCTATTTACCTTGTGAAAGAATAGTGAAACCCGAGTTAGAAGTGAAATTTACCAAGCAAAAAAACTTTCTCATTGGACATCTTTCTAACGCTCCACTGTCTTGATTAACAACTTGAGTCAAATCTGGAAGGATTAAACAGACCCTTATTCTGTACAATGCTCAAAAAATGTACAAAAATAATTACAAATACTATCAGATTTTGTATGCCTATGGTGAGTTCTACAAGACCAATTCGACAGTAGAGTGCAGAGAAGTAATTGAATAAGCGTATAAATATGGCAACCTCTACCTACCTGGTTAGCAGAAGAGCCAGCTTAGCCAAGGAATGCGGACATCTCAAATGTTGGAACTAGCAAGACATCGCAGCTGGCGCGCCACTCATAGAACATCCTGGATTCTCCCAGCAATTCATAAATAACGAATTATAGTCTAGCCCTGATGCCAGTTTGGTTTGAACAGAGACAAGAACAGTCTGGTTTATCAACTTCTCTATGAATCACCCTCTTTTCACGATTAATCATTAGCTTAATGAGAGGTAACTTCTGTGAGACTTGACGCCATATTTCGTTCACTGTGCCATTTGAGTTTGTATACTCGAAGTATCTCTTTACCTGAGTAACATACATCAAGTACAAGAAACTTTATTCATATGTTGTTAGGAATCACGGATCTCTACAATGATATGATATTATCCACTTTGAGCATAAGTTCTCATAACTTTACTTTGGGCTTCCCCAAAAGACATTATACGAATGCATGATCATTCCCTAAATTAGCCAATGTGGCAATCCTCACAATCCTCCCTCCCCTCGAACAAAGTACACTATAGAGCCTCCCCTGAGGCCTATGGAGCCCTCGAACAACCTCCCTTTAATCGAGACTCGACTCTTCTCTGGAGTCCTCAAACAAAGTACACCCTTTGTTCGACATTTAAGTCACGTTTGACTACACTTTCGAGGCTCACAACTTCTTTGTTCAATATTTGAGGATTTTATTGACATGTCTTTGATATCATGTTAGGAATCACAGATCTCCACAATAGTAAAATATTGTCCAATTTGAGCATAAGCTCTCATGACTTTGCTTTGGGCTTCTCCAAAAGACCTCATACCAATGCAGATGTATTCCTTATAAACCCAGGATCATTCCCCAAATTAAACAATGTGAGACTCACTCCCAACAATCTTCAACATGACTTAACTATTTACTCGAACTAACAAATTCATTCCAACTTCTTAAGAGTGCTTAGATTAAAAAGAAAAGTTTATAAAACTTTAGAAAACTTTATAATGAATTGAACCACAGAAGTTTACAAAAGAAAAGGATTATTCATAATAATACTAACCTCTTTCATTTCTCTCTGATAGTCCAGAATCCTCTGTTTAGAGATTTTCCTCAGCTTTGAAACTAAAAATCCAGGTTTCACAGCAGAAACCGAATCGAAAAACACAGCAATCTTGGAGTAATCTATAACATCTTCAAAAGGCAACTCAATTCTATCACTGACAATCACTGGTACACACAAGCTTACTACAGAATCAAAGAGTCGACAAGCAGAGGGAGTGTCACCAGCAGGGTTCAAGCAGAACTTAGATGTATGCATACCATGTGTAGCAGCACGCCTATTCTCTCTTGATTGTGTTCCATGTTTGATTATGACATTCCGTTCTTTCTCAAGTATATTAAAAAGCATATCACGAATTTTTCCTCCCTACACACACAATAGAATCACCAGGAACAAAATTCAGCTTGATTTCAACTCTCGCGTTTCTTTTAACACTAAATTATTCACAGTAAATTGCAAAAGTGTTTTGAAAGGGAATTCCAAAGAGAAGACTGCAACTATAATATCTAAAAACAAGCATTTCTACATCAATACAATAACCATTGTTAATTTCTAGGCATTTCATAAATTTACCTCTTTACGGTATCGATTGCCCATGAAGAACAGCAAAGTCTTGCGATTCTCAATTCCAATATCACCATTATATGTATTGATCCTATGGGAGTATGGTATAATCACGTCCTTCACGAGTGAAGCTTGGTCTGATCTCAACCGGCCGAAATCCGAAATGAGTAATATGCTGCTTTTAACCATATCAATCACCTTGTACAATGCATTTGGGTCCTGCGCTATAATGACATGATCCCGCCCATTGTTCCGCTTCCAGTACTCCTGCTTCTCCAACCACTCCATCAAAGCCTTCTGCGTCTCCTCGTCGCTGTACGCAAGCTTCCGCTGCTGCTGATTCGACCCTGCCGCAGGTCGAATAGGGTTGACGATCAAGCTTAAGGACGAGAAGAACGGAACATAGAACAAATCCGCTTCCTCAGGATCCATCACCCTAACCACAGCAGACTCAACACGCTCCGACTCCGGTCGAAGCAGATCCGAGAACAAAAACCATTCCGCCATGTGCTGATGGCCTGGATACTTGAGCTCCGTGATTTTACCATTGGTCTTTCCTCCGCGCGCTATGCCGTGGTTCTCAATTACACCAAACGTAAACCTCGTCGGCACATCGTAGAGATAAATCTTCAGAGGCAAAACCGATTTGCCTGAACTATTGGGGAAATCAGTTTCTTGAGAATCAAGCTCATCCGAAACCATGACGGAATTAGCAATGTCGAAGGGGAAGGAGCGGTCGAGTTTCAGAGTGGCGGTGGAGCTGATTAAAGTGTTGATGATGGCGTATAGGGCGAGAATAAAGCAGAGAGAAGCTAGGGTTTGCTTGAGAAGAGAATATTTTCGCGCCATTGTCGGAGAAAACAGAGCTGGGATTTTTGAGAGTTTGCAGAACAGCAGGGAAGGAGGAAACCGAGGAAGACGATACCTGGTTTTAATGGCGCGCGTGGAAAGCGTATTGAAAAGTCTCCGTGTGGAAAGGGTAACAATTAAAGTCCCGATTTGGAGTTCGTGATACTTTTAGCTCCCTTAAAACGACGACGTTTCCAAGTTCAATATGTGAGAGAATATTTTGGTATTAATTTTTGTTCAATTGTCTGTCTCAAGTCGAAGTCGAACAGTGAAGCCCTTGTTTTATTACCCTAATCTAGTGAATCTCTCGATGTAAAGGGGAATCCCGAGTCACATTTTGCTATTAATTTTTTATCAATTGTATGTCTCAAGTCGAAGTCGAAGTCGAGCAGGCATATGTCATAGCATAACATAACATTATGACACATGCATGTGCCACGAGTATGTGTCATTATACATCATGCAATTCTTTCACCACCAACAGTAAAGTCACTTGTTTGTGTAGCCTTGGTTCGAAGTCCATAACTATTTTATAACTGCTCTGAGATTGTCCTTCAACATTCAAAATTGTTATTATTGTTTATTCAGTAAAGATTGTTATTGAATAAAGTGAACTTTATGATCATTAATCTAAATCCAATAAACTAAGAACACTCTGACTATAGTATGATTACTTGAACTATATGTAGAGACATAAGAGTGGATCAAGTTCAAGTATATAGTCAAAATGATCTGTAATATAAGGATAAGGTTGAGTACCTTATTTTGGAGACATTATGGATGTGGCCCACTTTTGTATATGATATAAAAAATGTGATCACTAAAATTGTACATGTGGAGACATGTGAGTGGGGGCGTCCTATGCAATGAGTATTGCATAAGATCGGACCATGAAGAAAATCACTCTCACTTTATAATGTCGTTTATTGTTGAGACTAATTTTCTTTTCATTCGATGACCTAGGTAACTCGATCTTAATCTTGAGCTAACAATGAACTCCTGTTTATTCGGAATTATCCTTAGATTTGCATGGGTGAGAATGGCTCAAGTTTGCCGACTCAATAGGCCTCCCATTTCAGGGGTAAGACTGGGTAAATGGCTGGGGACGTGGGGTGCAAGATGGAATTCACTCCTACCCACTTTTAGGGATAGAAGAAAGGTAGTTCCCTTAAGTACTGACTCGAGGTCTTGAACAAGGGGCCCCACCCTTTCATTGGCCTGAAAGGGATTCGGTTTACTGGTTGGACCACAAACCAATTGTTCATTAGAGGATCAGTGAGATATAAAGAACAAGAAGTAACTTCAGAGATAAAACGGTAAATTGACCCAACTCTAGTTACGAACAACCTGTGAAGGATCGACTTACTAATCATGATTATATCAAATGGACAAAAATATATATATAGTGAGGGGAGTGCAACTACTAGGCTATAGTGGAATGCCCTAGTAGTTAACGAATGTTGGTTAACAAGGTTAATGAGTTTAACTAGTTAATCTTGGACGTTGGAGCCCATGATTTATAGATCCATTAGGTCCCTCTGCTAGCTCATATCGGACTAAACCATAGAACAGTGCGACGAGTGAGTTTGAAGTGTTCGAATTCAAATTAGGGAGAATGCGCTACATATATGATATATTTAACCGCATTTTTGTTTTATTTACGAATTAAACAAAAAGAGAGAATATGAGATATTTAAATAAGATTTAAATATCTTAATCAAATATGTGTCAGAATTAATTGAGATTAACATTTGAATTAATATTAAATATTAATTAAATAGTTTAATATTAAATATTAATTAAATAGTTTAATTAATCATTACTTTAATTTGAAATTAATAATTCAAATGGATGGTTGAATAAAAATGAAGAAAGTCAAAATGTTTACTTTATTTAATGGAAAAATCCATGTTAGTGGAATTTTGAGGTGTCAAAATTTGGGTTAACCAAACTTACATACTTGCCAAATAAACACCACAAATTTGATTGGAATTTTGAGTGTCAAAATTTGGTGATCTCAAATTTGCATGAACATGCAAACATGACTCTATAAATAGAGTGATCATAATACATGAAAGGTCTTCTTGTTGGTGAAAAACCTTGAGAAAAACCTCTCACAAACACTCTTTTCATATATACAAAATTCCTCCCAAGTTTAGTCACTCTTCGGATTCCACAATCCCGTTCTAAGGCCAGAGGATAGTGGAGAAGACACTAGTGGTAGTTCGAAACCGGTTCGTAAGGAAAAAGGAATTTGAACTACAAAAGATTAGAATTCAAACTCATTAAGTTTTAATACTTATGAACATGCTAGCTAATTTACTATAATTGATGTTCTAAAAGTGCCTAAGATCCAAATTGCTTCCACATGTGTTATATTAATACCATCAATTTCGGCCACCATTCATTCACCAATCACACACATAACAGAATTGAGAGCACTCCTAAAGCACTTGTGTTGCTATAACCTACTTAAATCTTAGATCGAAGCGCATCAGTAACTTAGATCACTCTCTCTCTCGGGAGTCTCTAAAAAATGTGTTGTTAGATGCAGAGAGAAAGTGAGAATGTGTTGGGTGATCGAGGGTGTGAGGGGTGGAAGCTTATCAAAATGTGTTGTTAGTTGCCCCTAAACTTTTATCCTAGAACCGCTTTGGGTATTCCTCTCTCATTTCATTCTCCTGTTTTTGTGTGGTTTTCTCTCTTTGATGATTTCTCTAGAACACTTTGACAAAAGCGATGTACCTAGTACATAGAGTTTTTACCTCACAAGCCAAGATCCTCACTGACCTTTCTTGGTAACTCAAGCCTTCAGCCACCTCTAAGGACTCATAGTCTATCACATGCATTGGATTGGACAAATACTTATGGAGCATAGATACATGAAATACGTTGTGCACTGCTGAGAGGAACAATGATAGGGTTAATCTATATTTCACAAGTTCGATCCGATCTAAGATCTCAAAAGGTCTGATGAAGCGTGGGTTCAACTTGCCTTTATGCCCAGACCTCAGGCCACCTTTCATCGAGGCCATCTTCAAGAACATCATGTCGCCCACCTCAACCTACGCCTTACATTTGCATAACTCTACTGTTTATTCTAAGTAGTGCGCATTCTTGCCCTGATCTTTTGCACTGCCTCATTGGTAACGTGGACTAATTTGCGACCCATCAATTTCTCATTCCCCTACTTCATCTCAACACAATGAAGACATGTATCGTTTTCCATATAAAGCTTCATATGGTGTCACGCCAATAGTTGTTTAAAAATTGTTGTTGTAGACGAATTCCATGTGGTATAGCTTTGAGTCCCAACTAACTGTGAAGTCTAATACACAGACATGCAACACATTTTATAGAATCTGGTTTAAACATTCTGTTTGACCATTTTTCTATGGATGAAAAGTTGTACTAAAATCGAGGTGAATACCCAATGTCTTTTGAAGACCGCACAAAAAAACTGACGTAAAACGTGAATCTTGATCTGATAAAATTGACACAGAAACTCCACACAGCTTAACAATTTCTTTCGTGTATAATTGTGCTCAATTGTCCATTGTACATGTGACTTTACTAGAAGAAAATACGCTGACTTGGTCAATCTATCCACAATTATCCATATGACTGAGTATCCTTTCAACATCCCGGGTAATCCTACTATGAAATCCTTAGCTATATTCTCTCATTTTCATTTCGGCATACTAAGGGGTTTTAACAATCCTGCCATTCTCTGTCTAGGTGCCTTGACCTATTGGTATACTAGGCATTTACTTACAAATTCTGCTATATCCTTCTTCATGTTATGCCACCAAAAATGTTGTTTTAAATCTTGATACATCTTGGTGCCACCAGGGTGCATGTAGAACGAGAATTATGAGCCTGGACTAGGATCTCATTTTTCAACTCTTCCACTACTGGCACACACAAACCTCCTTTAATCTACCATTAGATGATTTGGAGAAAGAGTTGATGACTTGGAGAATTTGGCGTACAACTTGTTCTCTCTTAGAACCGTCAGTACTTTTTGAAGATGCAACTAATGTCCCTACTCCGTCTTAGATTATACCAGAATATCGTCTATGAACACTATGATAAAAGTGTCCAGAAATTCCTTGAATACTCAATTCATCAACTTTATGAACATGATCCATCCGTGGCAGAGCCAGATGTATCTGTCATTGGGTTATCAAATCTCAGATGTGCAACAAGGGCATTAGTAAGTCCAAATGACATAACCAAAAACTCATAATGGTCATATCTTATTCTGAAAGCTGTCTTCGGCTTCGACACATTTTCCTTTTTTAACTTACTGATGGTAACTTGATCCTAGGTCTATCTTACAGAATATTGTTGCTTCCTGAGCTGACCAAATAAATCCTCTATGCATGGAAAGGGATAAATGTTCTTTACTATTCTCTTGTTTAACTTCCTGTAATCAATGCACAAGCATATTGAGTCATCCTTTCTTTTCACGAATTATCACTGGTGCAACGTATGAAGATACACTGGGACTGATAAAGCCTTTATCCAGTAGTTCTTGCAGTTGTGCCTTGAGTTTCTTTAGTTCTACTGGCGCCATGCGATATAAGGCCTTGAAGATAGGCCTGGTGTCTGGTTCAAGCTCTATCTCGAAGTCCACATCTTGAGAAGGAAAAATTTATGGTATATCCTTTAGAAACACATCTAGGAAATCACTTACTACTGACACTCTCGACAAGGGTGTTTCTTCCATTTTGATATCTACAGCACTAGCCAATATAGGCCAAGCTTCGTGCTGGACCAACTTTCTCGCTTTTATCATCAACACTACTTTAGGCATAGTCCCAAACACGTACCCTTGAATTTAAAGTTAGTCTTGGATAGTGGCGTAAACACTCCTTCATTCCTATGAAAATCAATACTAGTATAGTTCTCAGCTAACCAATCCATGCCAAGTATTATGTCGTAGTCAATCATATTAATGACCATTAAGTTTACTTCTAAACTCTTTTCTGACACTATTACTTAGACTTTCTTTTACTTTATTTGAAGCAATCAAGTCTAGCTCTATAAGGGTGCTAATAAAAAATTCATGCAACAAAGGTTCTAATATAAATCTTGATTGACTAGTGAAAACAATAGATATAAATGGATGCGTAAATTTTGAATTAAATAATGTTAAAGCAAAGTGACCAAAGATCGATAAAGTACATGTCACCACAATGTTGATATTTCTCGCATTCTTACTAGAAGAGGAAAAATTCTTGTTGGGGGACGATTTTGAGTAAGTCGTCCTGCCATGCCCAAACTCCTTTTCTGGTTAACAGAGTTATCCATGCTCCCCTCTGGGCAATTCATAGCAATCTAACACTCTTGTCCACACTGATAACATGTTCTAGTACGGGCCAAACATCACCCCAATAGTTTTTACTGCATTCATTGCACCAAGACCTTTCATCTTCCTTGGTCTTATATCGGCTTCGTTTCTGACATGCCTAGGATCCCTGCGATATCTGTCAATTTGTTGTTGTGATTGCATGGGAGGTTGATCGTGAGGATCAATCTAGTCATATCGTTGCTTCTACCCCACACAACGACGGTCGATAGAGGGGGTCCTCAAGGTTCTCTACTTCTATTTCCTTCCATAGCCTTAGTTGCTCTCGGAGTGACAACATAAGTAGTAGGCGATATGGTCTCAAACGTACGACAAATTCTTTCATCCAGGCCTAGGACGAACCTTTGCACTAGTTTCAGTTTGGTATCAACCAACTTTGGATGTTGAGGATTATTGGGAGTGAATCCCACATTGGCTAATTTAGAGAATGATCATGGGTTTATAAGTAAAGGAATACATCTCCATTGGTACGAGAACTTTTGGGGGAGCCCAAAGCAATTTGAGAGCTTACGCTCAAAGTGGACAATATCATACTATTGTGGAGAGTCTTGATAAAGAGTTGCAGGGTAATATTCTGCTCAAAATGCATCTTTAAATTTCATTTCCCACCATAACTCAAACAATGCACGTCAACCACATATGTGCTACTGCTGAAGTCTCGCAGGTATCTTGCCTCTCTGGTTGATGACGAAGCGTTAGTTTGTTGAGTAGTTGCAACTTTTTTCATAACCGCCCGGAATGATTTGGTACGGCCTATGGTCGATTTATCGATCTTTCTCAGACCAGACTTCTTCTACACCTACCTCTACCCGTGACAGGGGGTTTTCCTCTACGCCCTCTTCCTCGACCTCTAGTGAAATAATATATATTAAATAGATAACGTACTAAGTCGTGATTTCCGAAATTGCAAGTTTAATACTTCATTAAGAACAAAAATTTATTTTATGTGATTTCCGAATGCGTATGTTATGAAATGCTATGTATGTGATATTATGTCATGTGAAGCCATGTTATAGATCTATACTATACTAATAATGATGCATTATGAAAGTCATGATGAGTACTATATGTACATGAGTTAGATGTGTATTATAACCTAAATGAAAGAAGAATAAACAAATATTATTATATGCTATGATTTTAAATCAGGGAGACTTCATGCATTTATGAATGTCATGTGCATCGAAATACTTCCCCATTATGTTATATTAATACGGACGTGTACCTTCGATATTTATATTTACCATGATATCATGTGGGTCTTTCCTTTCGTAGTGTCTGGCGACATGTCAACGCATTTAGCTCGATGAGCTAGACTAAGAGGGTAGGTATACAAGCCCACCTAGTGGTTCCATGTGCGAGTGTATGAGTCGTGTGTACCACACATCTAACCTTGTAAGGATTGGAAGGAGCTCAAGGTCATGCTAAGGATTGGAAGGATTCAAGCCACGTGCTATTTTTATATTTCAGATAAAGCTAAAATGTCCTGTACCGATGACAGTGATGTTGGAATAACCATGAAGCTAAGTTAGGATAGTAATATTCATTTTTTCCCTTCGTAGTTCAGAGGTAGTTTAGGGTTTTCATTTTCGAATTGAAATTTATGTTAATATTTTCTTTTATGATATTGATGGTGCTTTTATTACTGAATGCCCATATGAAGTTTTACCATGAGCAGATTGAATCCATTGGGCAAAAATGGGTTCGATTAAGATTTGTTTCTCCGGAGTACCAAAAGCAAGCATGACATCATTATGAACATAAAGCCCCAAAGTATGGAACCCCAGAAAAAGGCTGGCCCAACTTAAATGGGATATGATAGCTTCTTTATGGTCTAACATTCTTGCCAATACATTATCCTCATTCTGTTCTGGATTGTAATCTCTAATAAAAAATATAGCTCCATGAGCAAAAGCTCCTGTCATAATGAATCCTGCTATGTATTGGTGATGGGTATATAACGCAGCTTGAGTAGTAAAGTCTTGTGCTATGAACGCATAAGCAGGTAAAGAGTACATGTGTTGAGCTACCAAGGAAGTAATAACCCCTAAAGAGGCTAAAGCAAGGCCTAATTGAAAATGAAGCGAATTATTGATTGTGTCATAAAGACCTTTATGTCCACGCCCCAATCGTCCCCCCGGCGGAATATGTGCTTCTAAAAGATCTTTTATACTGTGTCCAATCCCGAAGTTAGTTCTATACATATGACCAGCAACAAGAAAAATAAATGCAATAGCTAAATGATGATGAGCCATATCAGTCAGCCATAAACTTTGCGTTTGCGGATGGAATCCCCCGAGAAGGGTTAGAATGGCAGTTCCTGCTCCTTCGGAAGTACCAAATAAATGATTATTTGAATCGGGGTTTTGAGCATAAAGATTCCACTGACCTGTAAAAAGTGGTCCTAATCCTTGGGGATGTGGCAATACATCTAAGAAATTATTCCATCGAACATATTCTCCCCTGGATGCAGGAATAGCGACATGGATTAAATGGCCTGTCCAAGCCAAGGAACTTACTCCGAATAGTCCTGACAAATGATGATTGAGACGAGATTCGGCATTTTTAAACCACGAAACGCTCGGTTTCCATTTCGGTTGTAGGTGTAACCAACCCGCTATTAAAGATATGGCAGAAAGAAATAATAGAAAAAGAGCTCCCGTATAAAGATCCCCATTAGTACGTAAACCGATTGTATACCACCACTGATAAACACCAGAATAAGCGATATTCACTGGGCCAAGAGCACCCCCTCGAGTAAAAGCTTCGACGGCCGGTTGACCAAAATGAGGATCCCAAATTGCATGAGCAATAGGTCTTACATGTAAAGGGTCTTGTACCCATGCTTCAAAATTGCCTTGCCAAGCTACATGAAAGAGATTTCCGGAAGTCCACAGAAAAATTATTGCTAATTGCCCGAAATGCGAAGCAAAAATATTCTGATAAAGACGTTCTTCAGTAATATCATCATGACTTTCGAAGTCATGCGCGGTAGCAATACCAAACCAAATACGACGAGTAGTGGGGTCCTGAGCTAAGCCTTGGCTAAACCTTGGAAATCTTAGTGCCATAATGCCTTTCAAATCCTCCTAGCCATTATCCGACTGCAATAATTCTTGCTAAGAAGAACGCCCATGTTGTGGCAATTCCACCCAGAAGGTAATGGGTTACTCCTACAGCACGTCCTTGGACAATGCTCAAGGCTCTAGGCTGAGTAGCAGGAGCAACTTTTAATTTATTATGAGCCCAA
>NW_019272031.1:1320575-1329662 GCF_002738345.1 Cucurbita maxima | reverse complement strand
AAGTAAATATATAACCTACAGAAAAGTGGGCTAATCCAACTAATCTTGCTTGCACAATGGAAAGAGCCACTGGTTTATCTCTCCATCGAATCAAATTAGCCAAAGGTGTGCGTTCGTGAGCCCACGCTAAAGTTTCAATCAATTCTTGCCAATATCCGCGCCAGGAAATTAAGAACATAAATCCAGTAGCCCAAACAAGATGTCCAAATAAGAACATCCACGCCCAGACTGATAAACTATTCATACCAAAAGGATTATATCCATTGATAAGTTGTGAAGAGTTTAACCATAGATAATCTCTTAACCATCCCATCAAATAAGTGGAAGATTCATTAAACTGTGAAACGTTACCCTGCCATAATGTGATGTGCTTCCAGTGCCAATAAAAAGTAACCCATCCAATGGTATTTAACATCCAGAAAACGGCCAAATAAAAGGCGTCCCAAGCCGAAATATCACAAGTACCACCTCGTCCCGGACCGTCGCAAGGAAAACTATAACCAAAATCCTTTTTATCCGGCATTAATTTGGAACCACGTGCATCTAAAGCACCTTTTACTAAGATCAATGTAGTTGTATGTAAACCTAAAGCAATAGCATGATGAACCAAGAAGTCTCCGGGCCCTATTGTTAAGAATAGTGAATTACTATTCTCATTAACAGCATTTAACCAACCTGGCAACCATATGCTTCGACCCGCATTGAACGCCGGGCCGCTTGTTGAAGATAAAAGTACATCGAACCCATATGAAGTTTTACCATGAGCAGATTGAATCCATTGGGCAAAAATGGGTTCGATTAAGATTTGTTTCTCCGGAGCACCAAAAGCAAGCATGACATCATTATGAACATAAAGCCCCAAAGTATGGAACCCCAGAAAAAGGCTGGCCCAACTTAAATGGGATATGATAGCTTCTTTATGGTCTAACATTCTTGCCAATACATTATCCTCATTCTGTTCAGGATTGTAATCTCTAATAAAAAATATTGCTCCATGAGCAAAAGCTCCTGTCATAATGAATCATGCTATGTATTGGTGATGGGTATATAACGCAGCTTGAGTAGTACGAACTAGATTAGATGAAATTATTTTGAAGCATGAATAACACGTACTATGTGATTCTATTTACGTGTTATTATTTATGTTATGATTTCCTATGTTATGATTTCGTATGAACTTTGGGTTGCATGTACTTTTTTTTATTATTATTATTTTATGATTGGTATATTAATATGATCATTTTGTGCCTTGGGAGACACATGATGTACCATGTATGAAAGACATGAATGAAATGTCATGAACATGCTCGTACGCCTCATATGAAATTTATGTCACGATAAATATGAGAGTATGATGTTCATCATCTCATTGTATCATGATTTTTAACGTAGGACCTCATGCATATTATATACGAATGTGTACACCACAATCTATTCGTGTTCCTTTTCTTTCTGTTAGTTTTTGGCAGCGTGAGGGTGCACTAGCTCATAGTCAAGCCTATGGGTTTGTTCGTGAGCTCGCCTAGTGGATTCATCCATGCATGCATGAACAACCATGTTCAGATATTTACTATGCATTCATCCCTATCCAAAAAAGAAAGTAAAGTCAAACGAACCGTCCATGATACATATGTATGTGAATGCATTTTCCAACTTCAACACTGAGATCACCTACTTAATATTGTTATGTTCCGGTTTTTTTAACTATGTTTTTAGCGTTGCATTATTTATGAATAAGGTAGTTTATGATAGTTTTAAGATTAGAATAACTTTTTTTTATTTTAAATGAAAAAAAAGTAAGTTGTTACAATTAAATTTGGTTACTAAACTATGCTCAACAATTCTCCTATGGAGGAGTTGACGGCCGAACAAGTAGTTTTATTATTGACTTAGTTTGATGAATTATTTAAGATAGGAACAACGGGTGTCTTGTGGCTCCTACACGTGTTGTCTTGTGTTTGTTAATGCTTGTTTATTATGTTATTGTTGTGATGTGGCTATGTTATGCTACGGAACTCGATATGTTATGTTGTATTGTGATTATGAGATATACTATGTGATGAAATATCATGTTGACATGTTATGTTATATGAAATTATGTTGTATTATGAGATATACCATGTTATATTAACTACACTACTAGATGACATAAAATGATTAAGTTATGTATGAAATAAACGATGGTCTAACTTGCATCATAGGTACACACCATGGTTTTAAACTTTGGGGAACTCACGTATACTGTATATTCACGTGCATCGAGATACTTTTCTGTTATGATTCATAAAACACTACACTACAATGTTATGTTATATTATTATATACACTATAATGTTATGCGCACTCCCTTCACTCCATGGTATGCCAGCAATGTTTTGCGTTCGTCGGGGTCAGGAAACTCCCTTCACTCCATAATACACTCATATGCTAATCAAAGGCTAGGTCTAGGGGATACATAAATGAACTCGTCGGGGGTCCTTTCCAGCGACCGAGATATATATTTTTTTTATTTTATTTTTAACCAGTCGTTACACATATGACAAAAAGCTTGCTAAAAAGGAGTCTACATAGAAATCTTACCCAGAAATAGGAAATTACAGAAAAAGGCTCCAATTGTTGAGAAAATATGGGATAATTCTTCATCATCATTTCCTTAAGAAACCAAATAGACTAAAAAACAAACATAATCACAATCCCAACCTTCGTTAATTCAATTCACTCTAGATTCTACAGCTTTTCTCATTCAATTTACAAACATCATTTCCCCACAACACAACATTTTATTTAACAGTAAATGTACAGAGAGATATGAATCCTATGTACCTTGGAGATTTAGGTTTCAAGGTTGGTGATTGTCTCTCCGAACCTCGGGCAACGATGGAGAGGAAGGAGCACTGGCTTTGCTCGGCAACGGAGTGTTCCTTCTCGACTGCCGTTTTGTTGCTACCAACACACTCTCTGTTTCAAATTCTTCAATCGACGACGCTGCTTCATCATCTTCTTCTTCGCTTTCCTTGAAAACTGGATGGGCATATGCATTTTGCAAGTACCCTTTCAAGTTCAGGTTTGGTTCCCTTGCACGTTCCAGAGTGTCCTTCATCATTGCTTCCTATATTCACAAAACATTGTAAAACTTTTACCTTTTTTCTTTCTCATGGTAAGAAACAGTAAACAAATTACAACCTAAATATGATGGATATATCTCCTAAATTTGAAGATCAAAATCGTTAGGAACGGTTCTAAAGTGCTAGGACTAAGGGTTAGGATCGCACAACAATGCACACACTCGATCTAGATGAACACAAAAATACACTCGATCTAGATGAACACAAAAAACAGAAGAGAACACTCAATCTAGATGAATACAAAAAACAGGAGAGAGCACTAGAGCTAGATGATACAAAAGACAGGAGAGAGAAAATGCAATGATACAAAAGGAGAGAACACTCCATCTAGATGAACACAAAAAAACTTCAGGAGAGAGTACTAGAGCTAGAAGATACAAAAGACAGGAGAGAGAAAATGCAATGATACAAAAGACAGGAGAGAGAAAATGCAAAAGAAATATTGACTAATCCAGTACATGTCTAATCTCTGAACAGAGGGTTATATACGGTTTCAGTTTACTATATATAATTTTAACCATATAAACCCCCTATTATATATAAGTATAATCCATTTTCCATATATAGTTTTACTATCTATAACAATGGTATCTATATAACAATTGAGGCTACATATTGACACTATTCAGAGTAGAACATATATTTGTCGAGTGTTTATTCTTATCTTACATTGGGGATTCTCTTTTATCTAAATTTAGGTAACTTAAACCTCTTTCACCAAGTTAGATATCAGATAATAATATTATTGTGTAACATGATAGCTACTCTTGCAAAATGAAAATTTGCTTTCATCAATCTGAAGATAAAAGACAAAATTCCACTTCCCCTGTTGCTATTTCTAAGCCAAAAACTATCTTATATCGATAAATTTCAACAAACCTGTATGGGATATCGGATAAATGCCGATTCATAACGACCTTTGCAGTAGAGATGGAACGATATGGTGATTACTGGAAGTGCAATCAGAAATGGGGTTGATTGGGCAGCTTTCTTTGTACTTAGTAGTCCCATTAGAATCACCTGTGAGAAAATCAAAGCATAAATGATGCGCCCATGGACATCAGGCCAGAATGCTGCAGCGCTCTCATACTCCTGGTTGTAAACATTTATGATCTGCAATTTTTTACAGGGGTATTTATGAGTACACAAAATATAAAGAAAGAAACATTAAAAACTCATATTCAGCTTCTTAAGCTCATAAGAGTTCATAACTTACCTGATGACGGAATACAACAAAGCCCAGGGCAAAGAAGACTATTATGAAAGGAAGCAGAAGAGGCGTCACTGTTGCATAGACGAGACCTAATAGAAAATATAGCTGTATTCGAGGTTCTCCTGTGTTGAAACCAAGACTTCCTGGATCCATTGCCTCTTCCCTATCCTTTTCAGTCTTCACTAAGAAAAAGTTCTTTAAGTGGAACATTATTAGAGGCTTCAACATCAAAATCTCCCCGGCAATGCCGGCCCATCCATCCACCATGATATAAGTAATGAAGAAAGTTGCTTTCATAGGTATCGCCACACCAATTGTCTTGGGAATTCTACAGAAAAGAATATAAGGGAAGGTTTTAAAGGAAGAACATTAATTCAGAATTTTATGCTCATGGAAATAGTTTTAGCTGAAAAATTAGAGATGATGCAACATGTCACAACTTAACTAAACCATAAACCCTTAAAACTGGTCGTAAGCGTGTCAAGATCACGATGCCGCACGGTTGAAACATGACAAAACATATGAAGTTTTAAATAGAAAACATGATGATGCCAGGGTGCTAGGAAGCTTGAGATAAATACTTTTAACATAATAGGATACAAAAAAACACAATTAAGCACACAAAACAACATAAATAGACAAAAGAGCTGAGCTGTTCTACACATGACACAACGGCTAGAATGTGATCACTATGAGAGTAACTTACTGATCTGCAGACTGCTTAATAAAAGAGCTGAGCTGTTCAAAAGCAGCTCCTGCAATTACACTGCCAAGGAATACATTCACAAAATTGAAAATGTAGTAACGAGCAGCTGCTCTCCTTTCTAGAGATGACAGAGATGTAAATCCCTCAAACTTAGCCATTATCATTAATATTGTAGGCAGAAAAATGAGAAAAATTTTCAACACAATTCCCGGAAGAAAACCTTGGACGAAAGACTTAACAAAGTCCCTGCAAAAAAGGGTAAATTAATAAATTGAATATAATTTTTAATTTACATTAATTAAAAAACAAATGCAGGACTTGAACATACCTTTCAATAATGGGTTTTAGGAATGGTGCTATCTTCTCAATTCCCTCAATGCTCGCAAGAGATTGTACAAATGATATAGGAATCATGAAGAAGAAAGTAAGAAAGAAGAATGCGACGCCCATTAGTAGCTTTCTAACAGTAAGTGAAACATATGGAATTGCAAGATTTTCCCAGTACACATCACGTGGTTCTGAAGCCCAATCTGTCAACCAAATAGTTGGATTTCTAGATTGCTGAGTTTGTGCACAAACAGCTGCACCCCAACGGGACTTAAATGAAACAAATGCTGCTGGAATTATAGATTTGGGATCATTGGCAATCCTTTTTCTCTCTGCGGAAATCTGCACAGGACACAAAGTATCGGTTATCACAATAGAGCAAAAATTTCAAGGTATAATCTGGATGAGAATTGCATACTTCTGTGCGCAGCTTCGCAATCTCTGCTGTCTGAAATTCAATTGCGTCCACTTTTTCTCCCCAGAGTCCAAGAAAACCAGTCTAGTAGGCAATACAAATTTCAGTATATTCTTTTATAGAAAGAAAATCAACATAGGATGGGAAAGATGCTTCTTCAAGTAATATGCCACTTAAATAGTTACCTTCATGAGAGGCCTGGCTGTAGAATCTCTTGTGTATTTGAGTTGGTAAAAGTCAAGCCAGTTTTGCACTTTCTTCTTCTTCTTGACAAGTTTGGATAGCTTGTTTGCATCATATACCACCTGCATATATTTTCTTCCAATCATAAGACGGTTTAAACACGTTCATTTCTAAAAATTTGGGCTTTAGGTAATTCCAGAACAGTATCAATACATTTTTAAACATTATCATTTTAAACTAAAAGAAAAAAATGTTTGGATGTTGATTTCTCTGCCCCAATAATTCAAAATATTTCCATTTTCTTTTTCTTCTTTTAGATTGAGTGTCTTTAAGAGAGAGAGAGAGAGAGAGAGGAAAAAGAAAGACACCGCTAGTCTGAGTAAAACTCACTAACCTGATGAGTGAGATAGTTATCTGGATGATTCACTAAGAAAAAGTGCTCAACAAGCTCACTAACTGATTCATCCGGGTCTGGTGGGACGTTTCTTACAAGGACCTGCCAAAAATAAGATAAACGAGTCAAGTTCACATACAAGCATGACATTAGTGATTAAAGGTACACAAGTCACTTATCAAAAGTACACGTCACTATAATCTCACCGTAAACTGATCTGGACGGCGTTTTTCAGATGCAAGAAATTGTAGTCTCAGAAAAGCAACCTTTGCATACTCCTTCATCAGTACGTAGCATGTCCAGAAGGTAAATGCATAAGCCATCACTAGATGACTCCAAAACCTACATTTTAGAAGAACAAATAAAAATGAAATAATGCTCAACATTAGAGAAAGAACAGGATCAAAATTGACAACCATTATTGGAAAGAGTCAAATAACAATGCAGTATTCTTTTCTTTTCTTTTTTTTTTTTTTTATTTTTTTTTATAGGAAACCATACTTCTATTGAGAAAATTCAAAGGATTTTTAATTTCCTATAGATATATACTATGAGAAAAAAACAAGCTTTCACTCAGAAACATAAAAGATTGTATAAGGACATTAAAGAATGTGTAACCAACATGATGAGCATATACTATCAAATGTCAAATGAATTCATATGGGTGTGCAAAACCACAGAACAAGCATCTATGGTCCACATAAGCTAATTAAGAAAAGGTTCTATTATAGCTCATGAAAGAAAGAAGCCAAAACCTTTGTGATCTAGCAGGGATGTTCGATATTGAAAGCTTATCAATATCACTAGCAGTCACATTTGCCGTCACTTGAGCTATAGACACATTATCATCTGTATAGTTAACTGGCACCAGTACAGCCCATGCAAGGAATGCTATAGGGACAAAGATCTTAAGCCTGCAATGAAGGTGATGAAACATATGATAAATATTACAATCAACATTCATAAGGAACTTATGACTAATAAATTTTAAAAAAATGTAAGCGTAGATATGAACAAAATTAACATTTGAGATTACAATCTTGAAAATCTAACAAAAGACCATGGTAGCCTAACCCAAAGGAAGTTTAAAAGCAATGCAGCGATCAAAACTTTAAGAGAAAGCAATTAAAGATGAGGAAGAAGTAGACAACATTTATGCTTTTAAGAGTGTAATAAGAAAAAGAAAATAACAAAAAAAGATAATAAGTTAACTATGTTGTGCTGTAATGCCACAACCTTAAATGCTCTAATACCCAATTATTGTAACGGAAGTAGAAGCAAGACCGATCATACTCACACACCCATAAAACTATAATTTTCTTTTTTTTACTTTACTTTATTTCCAAAATTTTAAATTAAAAACTTTAAACAAGGGAAATTTACGGTTGAGAACAAAATATCTCTTAATTCACCCAATTCAACATGTAATCGGGGTCGCTATACAAATTTATGATTAACAAAGTGTATATGATAATTAAAATAAAAGGGATAACATAAAATTCATGGCATACCCAATCAAGTATATCCTCAAGTAAACAGCAGAATCCAATCCTGCATGGTCAATGAGCTCAGGTTCAGGCATTCTGATGGCTTCGGGCATCCAATTCAAGAACTTTAAATATGACCTGAAGTCCAAGTTGACAAACCTACGAACAAAGGCACCTGCGTGTGTTGGACTGCTCCTTAAACCCTTCAAATACCACTTTGAAAAGTACACCCTATCATTGAAAGGCTGGAGCCTTAAAACGGCAAAAATCAAAAGGAAGATTACTGCGCTGAAAATATTGATAGCTGCAGAAACCCCAATATCTTGCAAAGTAGCCATTTCTTATAGCTCCTCCGCAAGCGAATTTATCTTCCTGAAATAGAAATTGAAGCAGATTCCATCACCCAACTCATGGAAATAAATCGTCTGCCAAGTTTCATCTATATTAAAAGCAAATCGAATATCCAGTTTTTTCACCTAACCCATTAGCTAAATGAAATCGTCATCTAAAGTAAAAATTAAACAAGAAGTTAAAAATCTCGAAAATTGGAAAAGAAACCATCAATGATTTGAATAAACGACACGGAAATTCGACTAAATGAGTTCACATTAACTACGGGTGAAGTAATTAAACGCACCTGGAGGCCCCAATTCCATAATCAGTAAATTATTAGGTGGAATGAAAGGAAACAAAAGTAGGAAGCAATTCCACCCTATGATTACACAGAAATAGCAACAAATTTGACTGTCGTGGACTAATTCAATCTCACCAAACTCACTCAAAAGAGTATATAAAACAGAAACAAAAACGAGAAAAATAGAACTCCTTACTCGTAATTTTTCCCCAATCCCGACCTCCACAGTCTCCAGAACGCCAAAATCCAGTAGAATCAGAATTATGGAAGAAGAAGATGAAGAAGATCGCCTTCAGATTGCGTCAAAGATCAACCAACTTGCTATCCAACGTACAAGGAACTGCGTCTTGAAGTAACAAGTTAGCACGTGAAATCTCCCACCAAAACGGCTAAATATCTCACTCTGTAAAGAAACAGGAACAGAAACGAAAACCAAAACAAAAAGCGAAGCCATAGTCAGATTCAAGGAAAGCAAAACAAACGCAGAGAGAGTTAGAGAGAGAGAGAGAGAGAGAGAGGGGAAACCTTGTGGAGAGAGTGAAAATGAGATCCATGGAGGAGCGAGTGTGAGGCAGATATTATGGTGGGGGGGGGGGGGTTTTT
>NW_019272031.1:1313272-1320121 GCF_002738345.1 Cucurbita maxima | reverse complement strand
GGGGGGGGGGGGGGGGATTTTGTGAAAGTGATTATCAACTGTTGAAGTCTAATTAGTGTTGTTAATTATTTTCTTAATTTTAATTAACCGGAAACGGGAAGAATCGGGAAACTGACTTTTCGTTGTCGGCAAATTTATAACGGCTATTTTTCCTTCTTTAATTCTTCTGTCTATTTCACTTTTAGAATGTAAAATTATTTATTTACTGTTTTTTATCAAAGCATTATTAAAATAATGCCTAAATTAATACATAAAAAAAATATCCAAAAAATTCAAAAATATATTTATTAATTTTAGATGAAAATAATTCATGAAATATCGATAAACAATAAATAAAAATTTTAAATTTACTTTTTATAAATGTAAAAAGTATATTAATGAATTTTTTTAAAATTTAAAAATATTATTAAAAGTTCCACCGTTATGTTATTTCAATTATTTTTATATTGTTATTAGATTTATAATTTATTATATGATAATTATTTAAATATTTATATCTAACTTTTTTTTAATCTAAATTATTTGATTAAAAAATTCATTAATTTCAGGGTAAAATAAATGAAAAGATTAAATTTGAAATTGAATTTAATAAGTTAAAATTGAGGAATAAGAAAAATATTAATTAAACACCCATCTTAGATTCCAATTAAAAAAATAAATAAATTAGATTTGTTTTTCTAATTATTTATTTATTTTGTTTTTTTTCAGAATCAAATGAAATAAACTTTAAACTCACGCGATAGATACGCGCATGAGTACACGGACTAATCATTTCAAATCTGTCTTAGAATAAACAATAGTAGATGGGCGGTGTGCAACACGCTCCTCTGTGCGATCCGCGTGGCAAGCGCGTTGGATAAGTGTGGGTGACAAGATTTGGATAGTTGTGGGCCAGTTGGACCCACGCGCCCGAACCCTGTAGCTTATCCACGACAAAAACTACAATAAATAAAACTAATAAAAAAATCATTATATAATGCCACCTTTACATCCTTGTTGACCGTTATGAAATAACAGCCCAATTATTATCTGCCACGTGCCATGCCTTCCAACTGCTTAAACCGACTTGTGGTTTAATTCTTGGAACACTGGGTGATCTAATTTTTTCTTTATTTTCAAAAAAGTACTATTTTGATAATCTTAAATATTATTTTTTATTCTAAAGATCAAAATAATTTAATCTTTATTATAATAAAAAAATTATAGTCACTTTTTATTATTTAAAAATTTGGTCTGATAGCTTATGAATTTATTGGGTTTCTAATTAGTTTATTGAATCTTAATTTTTGCAATAAAAATTAAATTATTATAATTTGAAAATATATATTCTTATCAATTAAAGTTTGAATTATAAAAGTTAGATAATAATAATAAAATAAAAATTATTTTTAATTATAATTATTATATTTATATTGAGATACTCCTTTTAACTTTTAAATATTTTAGTTTTGGCAATAAATTTTGCATATAATATAATATTTTTTTAGCTGTTAATTTAATATAAATAATTTTAAATTTTGAGTATTTATAATCTACACGTGTCAAAAATGTTATCTTAAAAAATATTAATTATAAAAATCAAAATAATAAAAATTTGAAAATTCAAGAATGAAATTAGAATAAGCATGAAATTGAAGCTTTTTTTCTTTGTTAAAAATTATAATTTACTTTTTGTTGAATAAAACAATTATTTCAAAGTTTTTTATTTTTTTTTTGAAAAATTATAAAAACAAAAGACATATATATATATATATATTTTTTTTTATGATACATTTGAATGGTCATTCACCCTTACGTCAATGTAATAGATGCATGCGAGTTTGATCATTCGTAGGTCATTTATGGCATGCGGGAAGGGCTCGTGCAACAGCCGCAGGATTTGAAAAAGGAATTGATCGTGATTTTGAACCTGTTCTTTTCATGACTCCTCTTAACTGAGACAGGCGATCTAATGTTTGAAGTCAAAATCAATTTGATTCCACCATATATATCAGGTTGGACGGATCGGGTTATATTTTAAAAGTCTTCCTTTTTCCGTTCTTCATTTCTATCTACTCTTTTTTTCTATTTTGGCTCGGCTATCCCACCTAGCCGAACCATTCCCTTTTATGATACTGAGCTGGGCAAAACCAATAAAATAAAGAAACAAATCTATTCGCCAAGCAAAATGAGAGAGAGGGATTCGAACCCTCGATAGTTCTTTGTTTCGAACTATACCGGTTTTCAAGACCGGAGCTATCAACCACTCAGCCATCTCGAGTTAAGTTCAAAAAATCCTTTTGGACCAACTCGAAGTTGCCAAAACTATTGTGGTTGTCTACTCGCTTTTAGCTTATAACAATACTTTTTTTAAATTGTTTTCAACGTATTTCATCACTCACATTTTTTAAAATATTTATCTCAAATGTGACCTAAGTCTCGAGGATATGTTGGTATTGTCTGTGAAGTATGAATTTCTCGCTGGGTTAGAACAGGTGTTGCACAATCGTTATCCATTGCTACAAGAGTGCGATTGTGACAAGTGCAACATGAAATTTCGAGTTGGTTGTGTTGATAGTTTAAGCAACCCAAGTAGAGTTCACATCTCTACCCAACCATCGGGTGGTTCTTTTTTTATTATGTTATTTTAAAAAGCTTACTTATCCACAATTAAACATAACTAATAATGATTATGAACATCAAGTTTTTTTATATTCATAATGATTTTAAAAGTAGAACAGATTTTCTAGTTGATTGGGTTGACCCTACAAAAAAAAAAAATATCAGCCTGCTAATCGACTCAAATTTTCAGTTTTCAAAGAATTCAACCGAACCCAATCTTGATCGAAATTGGTCGAGTTTGGATTTGATAGTCTAAATTAGATTCTTGAATCATATAAACACCCCGAATCCATACGAACACGTGAAATTGATAATAAAAAAAATAATAAACTATTAGAACTAAAATAACCCTATATTATTAAAGAGAATTGTTTTTTTGGCACAAAAATCAAAGCAATTATGTGTAAGCCAGCTTTTAACCTAAAAAAGAATAAAACTCATTAGAGATTTGATAAAAACATGTGGCTTCTTTCTAAAGTCTCTCCTTTTCTTTCTTAAAAATCAAATCTTTATGGCAAAGCCTTCATTGCCAACAAAGATTTTAAAGAATGTATATGAAATTGTTCCCCCCTTTCTAAAAAGGTAAATGAAATTATTTTAAACTATTAAGAGATTTGTATTGCTTGAATTCTAAGGAATGGTTGGAATTAATAAGCCTTCCCATCCTCTCCCTTGCTTTTCCCGTCGTGGTTCGTGTCTTCACCCGTTCAACACCACCATCATCGATGGAAGAGTTGTACGCTCAACTGTGTAGTGATGTGATCTTGACATGTTTACGACCAACCTTAAGGAGAATCAAGCCCCATATATATTGTTCGCCTTGGCTTTGTGGCTTCATCAGACTTTAGGCAAGGTTTGTCTTTGTTAATCGAACATCGCTTGTGCGAAATCCAAGCTTGTTCGACCACACACGTCGTCTGTGCATGCATGTTCAATCGTCTGCGACACAACCGACTTGCCTCTACAGTAGGTCAAGTCATTTGGCTTGACCTTGCCTCTCCTTGGAGCCAAGGTCTTTCAATGCAACATTGCATCTCATTCCTACTATCAAAACTTTTTTTTACAAATCTCTCTGCCCTATTTTCTAAAATCTTATTTTCAAATCGGGGGTCCGAGGTTTGAGTATACGTTACCCACCCGTAGGCAACACGATCCGAAGTTGGCTTCACTCACTTAGTGCTGAGAGTGACTGTCACACAATCACCAAATCCGTTGCTAAGAAAAGGCGATTGTGACACTCCGCATTCACAGGCAAGGCTCAGTCGTTATGTTTAGTTCGATTCAATTCTCTTCGATTTGTAGGTTTATTCTTATTAGAGCTACTTTAAGGTACGATTTTAGGACTTGGGCTGTAGTTTTGGCTGCAGTTTTAGGATTTTAGTGAGATAAGTAGTCTATTGGAGAGATTTCTATAAGCCTTAACCTATATACTAAATATGAGTGAGATGTTATAGGTTCTATTTAATGTTTAAGTATAAACATGTTTAATTGTCAATGATATCAATGGCTGTTCCTACGTGTTATGTGTTATGTTTATGTATGATTATATATGTATCTCTTCATGTTATTGGTTATTCGGTTGGAGCTACTAAAGGGGAGTCAATTAACCTCTAGTAGCAAGAAGTAACAAGATCACTCCATGTTCATAGTTTTATATATATTCCTTCATGTTATAGTATCTTAACATGGTGTTAATAAGAAGTTTATTACTAAAAATGTTGTTAAGAAGTTTATTATAAAACGAGGACCGCATAATGAGATTCAAAATATACCGACAACAATCTCTAACACATAGAATTGATGTCCTGGGACGACCCTTCTCTGTTACAATGTAGCTCTTGTACACTTGCCCACCTCGACCAGTAGTCAGGAGTCACCTAGAAAAGAAAAGTAGAATTTGGTGAGCATAAATATACTAAGTAAACAACATATTTGTAGGCTCTAATCGCATCTTTAACCTATTAAGTTACCACATGTTCTTTTCTAGGCTTTAGAAAGTTTAGGTTTAGGGTTTAGGGTCTACAACTATATGAGCTTTTGAAGAGGTCTCAACGTTTCAAATATTTTACTTGTCACAAACCCAAACAAAATCTATAAGTTATTCATCTTTTCTGGTATTGCGAATCTACTAGACGGTGTATCTGAGTTTTGGGTGAATAAACTTTTTTGTTTCTTAGACTTAGCTGGCTTATTTTGCCAAGAAAAATGAATCATTAGTACCTAAATCTGAAGGTGCAACCTCGTCATAATTATAGGACAATATAACATTATCTCTATGAACATCTTTGTGTAAGGTTGACTAGTGATCCTTCCACGAGAACTATAAAGTAAAAAAGTTTGGAGGAGCGACCCTGTATGGCGGCTAGCTACTGAGCCTACCAATACAGTCACCTATCCCCTCTCAAGATGGGTATACGAAATCGTGACCCTATTCATGAATCCCTTGACCCGTTTCCACACACGATAGGGGCACCTGTGTCGCCTCAACACGTTGTCCTATCTAACACTACTAATGAGGTATTGATAAGCTTTATTAGTCTTTTCTAGGTGTTGTGGAGGTTAACTAGATTCTTAGAACGTCTAAACAGTTTAAATCTTAAGTTCTCATTTCTAGGACTCTCTAGACTGGCTTCTCAGGGCTGATCTAGTTCTAGGAGTACTAGGGTTTTGACCTCTGATGATTGCTCATGATCTTAAAGTGCTCGGTCTACTAGAAGCATCTTTACCTAGGTCATAGTAAAATTGTCATAAATCTCACACACTATTCATTTTTTCATTTGTCCTAAAATTGTGCTAGAGAGATAAATCATTCATCTAGAGTATACTTCTCATTCTCAACTAGAGTATCTAGCATAGTGAACTTCATCTTATATAGCTTACCGTTCATTCTCAATTAGAGTATCTAGCGTAGGGCATTTTAGACATTCGTAGACATCATGCATAATATGTTTATCATTTTAACTCATTCCAATGCCATAAACATGCATCTTCTAGCTATATAAGGCAATTCATGATCACATTCTAGAATCTCCTAACAATCCTTACAAGTACGGTTCAAAGGAATCCAAATGACTATTTACTTAGTCGTGCTTGTTTTAGCCTCTCTTGTTCTTACTCTCTCAATGCTTCTGGAAATGCCACTTACCGGTTATAATTCAAGTCAAACAGAGGTTGAACGGGTGAGAAGAGTACCTATCACACATTTTCATGTGCGGCACGTGCGACCCGAGGGCAATACATCCTCGGTTAGAATCCTAGCCAATGTAGGTTGTCCTAATTTTCTATTGATTATCTTCGCTTGAAGCAACTTTGTTAAATTTTTTAGGCATTTTATAATAGCGTGATGCACATCGTCTTTAGGTGGGCATTTGATCCCTCCAAGACGCTACCAGTGATTTACCTTGAGGCGAAGTGTGTCCTTCCTCACGTGAGCACACCTTCGAACCCATCTCTCAAAATTCTGTCTAATTTTTCCAAGCCTTTTTCTATACACCAGATACAGCTATGTTCTTTTATCAAATTTGAAGAGTTTTAATCCACCAAAATTAACTTCTACCAATTTCCTCAATTATGGAAAGAAAGATAAGCGGGGCTTCGGTCGCCCCCTGTCATCAGGTCACCAACTTCCTTGACCTTGACGAATGCAGCGGAAAACGACCGCATGAATCGGAATCCACAACGAACAATTTGGATTTGACCAAGTACTGCCAAGCTAATACCAACCAGAAGCAAGCATAGCGCATAGGATTCCACATCTGTATCAGAAGTGAAAAATGATTCACGTCTTTTATAAAGGAGGGAGTGTTGTGTACTAATCGACTTGCTTACCATAACCGCAAAGAAAGATGTATTGGTTCCATTGCCAACATCATGTATAATATCTCTTATAGCCAACTCTCTCTCATTAGAAAAGTGTTTCTTACATTCTTATAGCTCTTGAACCTCAAATAAAAACCGATCTTTCAAGCCGCTTCTCAAAGCATAATAAATAACTTTCAAAAGCAAACAATCACCTAAATGCTTGAATCTAAACAAAATCGATAGTCTTGAACCCATAAAATTGATTTGGGACCATACAGCGATTCAAAGAGCCGTTCATTTTTGGAAAAAAGTTACACAACATAGTTTATGCCCGTTTTAATTTCCCAAACTTGTTGAATTTGAAGGTAAGTGCCCGTTTTAATTTCTAGAACCATAACTCCTCAGTTACCTATTTGGGTTTGACAAAAAAAAAAAAAAAAAAAAAAA
>NW_019272031.1:1296606-1312826 GCF_002738345.1 Cucurbita maxima | reverse complement strand
AAAAAAAAAAAAAAAAAAAAAAAAAAATTGTCGCTCAGGCTTTAACGGAACTTTACTCTTTCTATCAAATCACGAAATTTAACGCTAACACAGCTAATAAAATCGATTAATCTTGAAATAAAGGAAAAATTAAAAAAAGCTCTTACCTAGATCTAAAATTTGGAAGGGCATAGTCGAAGACTAAAACAAATAAGGAACATGTTTAAACTTAAAAAGAATGCAAAGAAACATTGAACCAACAAATTGGTGGGAAGATCCACAATTTATGGACATGTATTTGAACATTGAATCAATATCAAATCTTGAAATAGTTGACCTAAAACTTTCATAAAATATATACATTGCATTAATTTCACCAAATTAAATATATTATAGTTTCATCTACATTTTTATACCATATATTAAGATTATTCAAATGCACACTTTATTTAAATTGATTGGATTGCCTTATTATAAGTATTAGTTTGAACTAAATGCAATTTTAATATTTTTATGATTAGACCGGTCGAGTCTATCAAGACTTGTTTACCCTAGTTGAGACACATTCAATTTAATCTACATGAATCTTATAGTTTTAATGTAATAGTCCAAAAGGAAATCGTAATTGCTGGCTCGATGGTTATAAAAGTCGAGCTCGACTTGTTTTTGTTGAGTCGTAATGCCACAACCTTTAATGCTCTGATACCACTTGTTGTGTCGTAATACCATAACTTTCAATGCTCTGATACCACTTTTTGTACGCTAATGCCACTACCAACATGTTTTGATACCCAATTGTTATAACGGAATGCCACAACCAAAGTGTTTTGATACTCAATTGTTGTGGCGGAGTGCCATAACCAAAGTGTTTTGATACCCGATTGTTGTAGCGAAATGCCACAACAAAAAAAATGCTTTGATACCCAATTGTTGTAGCAAAAACGGAAATGAGATCGATTGCACTCATGCACCCACAAATAGAAATTTAACATAGAGACAAAGATTTACGTGGTTTGGAGAGAAGAAATTCTCCTACATCCACGGGTGGTAGCCAATCACTATAACCAAAGTATTTACAAGTGTATCTCTCACACTCTCACACTACAAAGTTCTTTCTAATTGTTTCTAGGCAAATACAAAATGACAATGACTCCACATCTCAAAACAAGGCTAGACAAACCTTTATATAGACATAATAATTTTAATTCTCATACATGAACCATAAGATAGTGTAAAGGCCATTTTTATTATTTTTTTTCTAGCACGGACTATTGAAACATTTTAACCATTGGGGTTAGTTGATGAGAGAGTGGGAAAAGGGACGAAAGACAAATTTGACGTTTGAATTTGAAACTTGGTCGAATTGGATCCTTTCGATTTCTATACCGAACATATACTTACGAAGTAGTTTTAACTTATCGATTGACACTAACCCTAGATCTCTGCCTTTGATAAATGAATCAATACTTTCTACACGAGCTCTATCATGTACTATTTACATCAAAACCCTCAAAAAAATTAGAGCTCTAGTGGAACAGAACAAACGATGTCGAGTCAATAGCATCTTCATTCCTATATAATATAAAAGGTAAATCGACACATTTGTTTATTGATTATTTTACTTGGATTGTCAGCAAATATGGAACCTTAAATAATAATAATAATAAAAATTTTCTTAGATTTAGATGGACATATTGTATTATAGATATGATTCTTTAGAACAAAGACGCAAGGAAATGTCATCGTCTCCTTTGGCCAAAGGTATAAATACTATTATATCATTGATCACTAAACAAATTTTTCATTTTTAGACAAAATATTTTACTAGAAGCATATACCGTATTGATTGCCAAAATTTTTCTTTCATGTTCGCCTAAATCGTCGTCTTTAAACTAACTTGCAGTGAGATGAGAGAGTTCAATCCTTCATTTGATTCCAAATTGCCACTTATCATAGAGAGAATCGACGTTGTATCCTTAAGCTAGAATGTGCAAAACATGAGTTCTTAGCTTGATTCGGTTTCTTTTTTGTTTCATCATGTCCATTTTGTTTTGTTTATATATATAGCCAAATCAGATTGGTATTCAAGGAAGATTTACCGGTTGTACAATTTAAATCTCCTCGATTTTTTTAACTTATTTATCTAAACATATACAATACACGTAATAATTAAGAAGTTGTTGCACCGAAGTTTTTATATTTAGATGAGAGTTTGAATCGGACTAAACCTAACCTATAGTGACCGTGTTGTTGACAATGACTAATGCAGAAGTAAGCAATACAAACACATAATAATTAATTTTTTAATCAACCTCTTTGGCGATGACATAATCTAGAATTATGAACACTCTTTTACTTTGGTAAGATGAAAGATTTTGATCTAGTTTATGTTGAGGACATAATTCAAATTATGCGACAGCTTCTTAAGTACTATGATCTAAATCAAAATATTGAAGTTTTTATGAGATTTTCAACTTTCGAACATATATTAAACATCTATTAGGATGTGGGATTCAGTTTAGAGAGTTGTTTTTAATCATATTATATTACTAATAAAGGAAAACAAACCTATCACTATTGTTATATTCTCTGTCTCCATCCCCGCCCAATTCTTCGACCTTTTCAACCTATCACTATTGTTATATTCTCTGTCTCCATCCCCGCCCAATTCTTCGACCTTTTCTATCCTTGTCCAGCTTGAAAGAGAAACTTTTTAAGTTTCATTATATATCCCATTCCAAGTTCCAATAGATTTTTTGAAGTTCCAATGTGTCAAATGTGTTCGATTTTATTTATTTGATTGGTGTAGTAACAAATGTTGAATTAGTTTTTGTGCTAATTAGATTAATTTATCTGTCATTTGGTTATTTTGTGTGTTAATCAGAAAAACATCCAAGAATTTATTCACTATTGGTACCACATCCAAGGTCTTCTCTTACCCTTTGGTATCTACGGTACTAGTCAATATGACCCAACCTCCTTGTTGGATAAATTTCATAGCTTTTGTCATTGAGACCACCTTAGAACTTCAGTGCAGGTGCTTGTGAATTTAAAGTTAGACCAGATGGTGGTGAGAATACCACTTCCCTTTTATGACAATCTATGGAAGCGTGGTTCTCAACCAACTAATTCATTCCTAGTATTATGTCGAAATTCGCCATGCTAACGACTATTAGGTCTACGTCTAAGGTCTATCCCTGCCACTATTACTTGTCAACATTTTACTCTACTTTTATCAACTAAGTCTTCCCCCACTTGGGTACTTACAGTCAATACATGCAATAAGGGTTCTAATCCTACTACTTGACTAACAAATCGTACAAATATAAACGAATGTGTAGAGTCTGAATCAAATAAAGTGAAAGTATAGTGTCCTAGGATAGATAAAGTACCTATCACCATTGTGTCACATTTCTTGATTTCTCTATTGGTCGACGTAGATGCTCTTGCCTGAGAGCGAGTCTGCATGAGTTTCTCTATACCACCTAAGTCCCTTGGCGGGTTAACTAGTTTTCCATTCTCCTTATAATGAAATTCTTAGTAACATTGCTTCCCGGCCACACCTGGAACAAGCTTTGGATTTGACCACACCTACCTCAATGCTGCTGTCCACATGCATCGCATTGTGATTTCTTGTTTTCTCTTGCCCTCTCTTCGTCCCTGTGATATCTATTGTTTGTTGTTGTCTGCATGCTAGTGGTAGACCATTTAGCTCCCTCAATAAATACCATCTTTTTTGTCCTATAGTAACCGCTAACTCTCAACGTTCGTCAACTCGAGGCTCTTCCATAGCCTTAGCTACCCTTAGAGCGATAACATAAGTGGTAGGATCTATGACCTCCATAGTATGACGGAATCTTTGCGTTCAAGCCTAGGATGGACCTCTCCCATCTTCAATTTTGTGTCCACCAGCTTCAATGTGAAATGTTTCAACCTCATAAATACTCTTGCATAGGTGTCAACTGGGCGTCAACCATATGTCAGCTTGGTGAACTCCTATTGTTTCGATGTTGGGCTTCCTTCGGGTAATACTCCGTCAAATATACCTCTTTAAATTGAGACCAACTTCCATTTGGGCTGAGAATCTCTTAGCTGTCCATCCACCATAGCTTTGAGTCATTTTTCCAGCATAAACGACATGCATGACACCTTCGGATCATCCAAATAGTTCATTAACAAGAAGATCGTCTCCATTGGTGTTAACCACATTTGTGCCTCTGTTTGGTCTCCTAAGGTCCCACTAAAGGTACATAGATCATACTACTTTAAATTCCATAAGTACCATGCTTCTCGCGTGGATGGCGTACTGTTGGCTTGTTGCGTGGCCACCACCATTTTCATCATAGCTTAGAATAATTCCAACATTAGGTTAGTCGTGGGGTCTATTCTAGCCTCCAGTGCTGCTGAGGGTGGTGTAGCTACCATAGTTGAGTTACATATCCTTCACAAGGTAGGTTCTCTTTACCTCTACCCATCCTATAACAGGAGGTTGTCCCCTTCCTCCACGTCCTCTTTCATGGTCTAACATAATTATATCATAGCATCTCATCACATATCATAATTTGTCACAACATAATTTGACATTTCTTTTATAACATAATGTTATTTGACATATCTTAGCATATCATATAGAGACACATATTGTAACATCAAACATACCAACATATCACACATATGACACGTGTAGGACCATTGGGAGTGTGTCATCATATATAAGGCAATTTTTCCAACCAAACTTAAATTAGAACCACTTTCTTAGTTGGCCTTAGCCGAAGTTCTATCTTATTTCTGAAATTTGCTTGACTTCGACCCTTGAAGTTTGTATCAATCTACGTGGAGGCACTCCACCATATTAGAAATATTCACCTAATCTCTTTGATAATTCTACTTCTTAACTTAAATTAACTTAAGTTGACTAATGAAATATTATACTAACCTTAGTTGTCTTCCATAAGGCCAAATTAAGCTTTGAGAGGGTAAAAAATGTGGGAATCAGTACAAAATTCTTAAACCCAAGTCGTTTAAGCCATTTTCCAATCGCTGGAGTTTTGGAGCCGAGCCAAAGTCGGTCAGTCGAGCAATCGAGCAAGTCAAGAGGAGCCACGCCCATGCACAAGTAAGGGGGTTAGAGACGCAGGCGGGTTCTCGAGTGGGTCGGGTTATGTTGCTCGGGTCACTCTTGCGTCTGTGGGCTTTTTGTGGGCCGCGTGCGTTTGTGGGTTCTAGGTCTGACCCGATTTCGACCCATGTCTAAAGGTTATGGTTTTATGTATTTGCATTACTAGACCCAATAGTGGGGTAATGTACTGAGTATTTCTTAAAATACTCAAGTCATGTGCTACTTTTATTTTTGAGTAAATGTAAGATACCCCTATACAGCTGACGACAAAATCGCAAGTATAGACCATGACACATGCATAAAATAGTAGTATTTTATTTTCTTATACATAGATTAGTATAGGGTGTTTAACTTTTGATGTTTTAATTATTATTTTTTATTTATTTCCTCATGTGGTTTTAAAGATGCTTTCAAACGCCTAAATCTATGGGAGTATTTTAAATTTATATTTTAAGATAAAGTTTTAAATGTTTAGTTCTGTATAAGAGCATAGAGTATAAAGACAAAAGAGAATTTAGGTTATTAAAATCTAGGATCGTTACAAACTTTCATTCATAAAAGTAAAAGAATGGTCAGATTCTAGATTATATTACCCGACAAAGAGGTTAATTAAATATTGAATTTCTTATGTGTTTGTATTCTTAACTTTGCCTTAGTTATTATCAACAAAATGATCATTATAAGGTAGGTTTTGTTGGATTCAAACACTCATTCAAATATAACATATTTTAACTTGATGTAACAACGTGCTATATATATAATACACCGTAATAACTATTGCGGTATTGTATATATTTAGATAAATAAGATTAGAAAAATAGAGAGATTTAGATGGTATAATTAGTAAATCTTTATTGTATATCAATTTGATTTGGCTATATATATAAAAGAAATTAAACAAAATGGATTTGTGTACCAAGAAAAAGTTGCATCTTAAACTCCCAAAAAAAAAAATGAAACTTCAAAATATATTTTGTCTCCTCATATTGCTTGCGATTATTAGCTCATGTTTTGCACAATCTGACTCAAAGATACAACGTCCATTCTCTCTATGGGAAGTTGCGATTTTGAATCATATGAAGGACTCAACTCTCTTGACTCACTGCATGTCTAAAGACAACGATTTAGGGGAACATGAAATCGGCCTTGGAGAGAAATACTCTTGGACATTCAAAGAAAATTTTTGGCAATCAACTCGGTTTTGGTGCAATTTTAGTAGCAAACAAGGACATACTTCAGGCGAAGTATTTTGGCCAGAAATGGAAAATTGGTTTAGTGATCAATGTTATAATAATATTTGTACTTGGACAGCAGAAGACAATGGCATTTCCTTACGTTTTGGTTCTAAAGAACCATATCTATTAGAGTACCCTTGGAAATGATGTTAAGTTTCATTCGGAACACAACTTCCAAGAATATTGAGTTTCATTGGGTTGATTTCAACACAATTGTTCGTCTAGACACAAGAAAACCCTTATTACTTTTCTATTTTGAGATTGGAGGTCAATCCATTTGTACTTAGTGAGCTAAAATGTGTATTGACGATAATAAAAATAAAACATGATATAGTCATATATATATATATATATATATATATATATATATATATTTTGGAAAGATACAAGTTGTAAGAACCGTGCTGACTCAATGACTCCATAAAAGACGGAAATTTTTTTAGTGAAATAAAATAAGAATTTAAAATATAATATATATTATATCAAAGTAAAGTTCATACATAAGTTTTTAAAACACAACCCAACAGTTAAGACACAAAACATTTTAAAATAAAAAGGTCGAGGACGACAGGTGAACCTTGTCTACCGCACCTGCTCTTGAGTCCGCTCCCGACCTTGAAAAGCTCCTTATTATCTGAAAAATATGAAAAATAAGGAATGAGTACAAAGACTCACTAAGTAGGCTATTTGTAGGTTCTTAATCGTGTCATTGATATGCTATATTATCACACTTTCTCTTGTTTTTGTTGTAATTACTTATGCTCTTTAGTTCTTATCCTTGACTCGAGGATTCATATCAAGATCTATCTTGAGGACCTTGGTCCTTGGATCCTAAACTTTAGTTCTAATCTAAGGGCCTTAGTACTCGGGTTCCTAGAGGTATTGTTTCTTGGTCTTAGATCTTCGATCCATGTTATAGTCATTGATTTTTGTGGTATTCTTGGTACATTGTTCTATTAAGAATATTTAATACTAAATTATAGTTTAACATATATATCATATTTGATATTTTATCATATTTGATTCGACTGTCTTTTTTTCGACTTGTATCTTTCCATATAATGTTATTTCCATTTATTATTATTTTCATATTCTTGTAATTTATTTGATTATAAATAGAGAACTTTCACACACCATTTACATGTGATGGTTCAATAAACATTCTTAGGCTCGTTCTCCAAGACACTCCCCCTAAGATTTGTAGTACTAGTCATATACTTGACAACCTTTGTCCAAGGTTTCGGGTTTAGAGTTTCATAATATTTGGAGGTTATCTAGTTCATGATTCAAAGCTAAATTACCTCAGAGGTATTATGATCATTTTACATCATTTCTTGGTTTACATACTTAACCTAATTTAATGACCACCAAATTTCATATATAGACTTAACATACTATAATATGCATTTGAGTTAACATGCAACACTTCATGCAATATTAACAAACATACTCAACAAGGAAGATAATGTTCATCTTCATCGGTGCAAAATTCACAAATTTTCCTTCCTCCTTTATTATGCATACATTTAGGGTCACATTCTCACTCTAAAATGATTTCAGAGTCAATCATATCTAGATCCCATTGATTTTCTTAATTAATTTATTTGCATGGCTTACATGCTAATATGCTAGGTTTATCAATTTTACAACATGCATGCTTAATTAAAGCAGTTCCTACAAGTACTACTCGTGGGAATCCAAATGGTTACTTACTTAGTTATCATGTGTTTTTTCGAGTCTCTCACTAGAGAGGGTTCAAAAAATTATGAAATTTTCTTGATGGGTCCTAATTAACTAATAATAAGGTCAGTATTGAAATTGGAATGAAAAACAAGCCAATAGGCAAAAAAAAAACAGGTGAGAATAGGGGGCTCCACCTGCCTGCACACACAGGCAAGCTCCCCCACGCACTGCCACGTGCAATGCACACACGCAGTCCGCTTGGGCATCGCACGAGTAGTGGCACACATTGAACCCCAACGACGCAAACTTATCCTTTAAATTTTTTGGGTGTCACACATGGCACACAAGGAGTGGCGAGATCGTTCGGTCGGACAGTGGGTCGCCAGATCGGTCATGGGCCAGTTTGGTGGTTCCAGATGCTGTTCGATTCACGTGAGCATTTTAATTTCAGTTTGACTCGAATCTGAGCGTGCTGATCCGTGTCAACAGGTAGGCTGAATGCATTTATATCTAGCAAAATGCTACCACATGTCACTCACCTGCTTCGCCGCGCTCTTTTGTACATTAGGTGACTGTGGAGGCAATTTCTCTCTCATGCGTGTTTTCAACTTCCTAGATTTCTTCAATTTTGTGTGTTCAAACCATTTGCTTCAAATTTTCGTAACTTTTAGCATATAACTTGGATTGACTCAATTTCTTTACCAAAGTCGTAGATTTTTTATTCACCTACATCGATGAATTTATCTTTTTTCTTTTTCTTGAATATAGAATGAATTAAATCCATTTAAAGATATGGAAAAACTCACGTTTGCTGTTCTTTTCCAATTAAACCCGAACTCTGATTAAAATCCATTCGTTTGGGATTCCTTCAAGAAACTTGTGTGAATCCTCTTTTACTTACACACTTCAAAACTCCAAACCTATCATTCAAGAAACTCCTTAGATCTAGGCAAAGTCGAAATGAAAAGGTCGTAGTCTTACATTGTCCGTTCTCAGATTTTTTAGCCGGAATGGGCGAATCCACCACCAAAACTCTTCTTCTAGCGCCAAGAGGAGTCTTGATTCAAAGTTTCTTATCTTGGATTCAATCTCCAACCGCAGATTTGAGGCAACCGATTTCTCTGTTCTTTTCTTTCAAAATCCTTAACTTCATCTTATCCTTCTTTTCCTCTCCTTTCTATACCTTTCCTGTTATGACTCAACTATCAAAGACTCCTCAAGTAAGAGTAGGGGCAAAATGACCGATCTTGTTTATTTTTTTAATCTTACAGCTATCTCGAGCATAGTTTCCTTCTTCATCAACTCGAGCCTCAGTCTTTTTAGCCTACAATAAAAAATCACAGACCTAATTATCATGCATATATTTGGATCTTAAGTAGGAAAACGAAGGTCGTTGATACCTCCTAAGTTCAAGTGTTACAAAAAATAACATAGTATTTGAATACAAAAATGAATGGCCACCTATCAACTACTAAATGAAATCAATGCATACTACTATCCTATATTGACTTCCATAGTCATTCTAACATTCATCATCCATGTAGGGGCACTTTCTCTGTAATGACCCTAGATTTATACTAACCTAAAGTGGCTAATGTCATCCTAACATACTCTCTTATGCAAAAATAAATATTTAAAACTTAATCATGAAACACTGCAATGAACTTAAATGCTTCAAAAAATATTTAAAGCAACCTAACAAAACTAAGTAAAACCAATAAAATATTAAAATTAAAAACAAACCTTAGGTCTAAGAAATGAAATACCACTATCCTATGCATGTATCACGGTCTTAACTTGCAATATTGTCATCAATCGTATAAAAATGTCTTGTCTTTACGTGAAATAAATGTAGCACACGACTTTAGTATTTTAAGAAATGCTCAGTAAGTGACCCCACTTGAGATCGAACACATCAACCATCACATGACAATTAAACAAAATTGAGGGATCTTAGTGGTTAATTACCCAAAACTCACCCTACTTTATTTTTACCACATGAAAATCAACATCTACCTTTACTCCTTAAATGACTATCAATGGCCGGTTACCCGAAACACATAGCGTGTAACCCTTACCTTGTTAATCATTTTCTGCAATCACTCCGTAGGCATAGAGTGACCATTAGTGCCTGGTTTACCCAATACACACAGCGTGTAACCTTACCACATGAAAGTCAACATCCATCCTAACTCCTTACCCTTACCTTGATAACCATTTTTTTAAATCACCTCCTTAAAATGATTATCAATGGTTAGTTACCTGAAACACATAGCGTGTAACCCTTACATTGATAATCATTTTCTTAAATCACCTCGTAGAGTTACCATTAGTGGCGGATTACCCAAAACACAGTGTGTAACCCTAACCACAACCTCTTTAATCATCGAAGGTAACATGTATGCATTATGTCTCAAACGGTTTATTTTCATGAGGAACCATACATAATGTCAAACAACTCACATTAGATATATTCTCAATCATCAAACATAATTATGCATGCACTAGGTCTCAAAACATTTATTTTTATAGTCAACGTACATTGTATCACACAACACTCAACCATATAATACCAAACATATTCAACCCTCGTAGAAAAACAAAACAATAGGAAGACCTCTTACTTGGAGAGCTTTCTTTTCTAATCATCCCTATAGATATTGGTCCTACTTCGACTTATATCGAGCCTACAATTAAACACCCAAGTTTAACCAATCCAACTTGACATGATTCAACGACTCCTACAAATCATAGGGTTTTATTGCTTACCTTCTTCCTATGTAGAGGTTGGGTCAAATCCGAACTATTCAGAAAAGAAACCACATTGTAACTTCGTTAGTTGGCGCATTGTACCTTCGTTAAGTTTACTCCTCCAAATAGTGGTTCTGGCGATGAGACAGAGTTCAATTCGTGATGACGACGACAATTCGATGCGCGACGGCGACTGGCGATGGTCGTCCGACGTGCGGTGGCGGCGTGGGCGATGGTGGCACAGGACAGCACGAGCGATGGACGACAACAACGACTTAAAAGAAGAATAAGATGATGATAAAGAGGAAGAACAAGGCAGCGGCTAGGGTTTGTGAGTGAGCCTGTTAGTGGCTGGCTCATCTCAGGCTTTGTGCTCTATTACATAGGTGGCTGACTTTGGTGGCTTTATGTAGCTGAACGTGGGTTTATTTTTTCAATGTATTGGACTTGGGCTTAGGGTTTATTTTTTAATTTATTGGTCGGAACACTAGGGTTTATTTTAATGTATTGAGCCTTCGGGCCAAAATTTGGACTTTACGCATCCAACCATGTTTGGAATTGGAAAGAGTCGAAGGTCAAGTAACGGTTTTAAAGGATATGTCCCATCATTAAATTCGTGTATTTTATTATTATTATTCCCAATAATAATGGAGTAACTTATTTAGTATTTCTCAAAATATTCAAGCCACATGCTACCCTTATTTTTCACTTAAAGGTAAAGCACCCACTGCATAGATGACGATGAAGTAGTATGCATTGATTTTCATTTAGTAGTTGACATTCATGTGCAAATATTTTATTTCAAACTTCCACATATGTTATTTATTGCATTCATGTGATGATGCCTCTAATTTAAGCAAGAATATTACGGGTGTTACATTTGAGTGTGATATGTGATGAAAGAATGAGGGTTGTCCTGCATGATTTATTATGCCACGAAGAAAACTATGGGGACCTCATGCATATTTGTATGTTCACGTGCACCGGGATACTTTCCCTTTATGATGAAGTATGGATGCGTACACTATGAGACGAAAATGATTATCATGCTGACCATAGTACAATGACGATCACTATTTCCTATGGGTGTCCGACAATAGTCCAAAGGAGCTAGTCCGACTAGTAGGCTCAGAGGGTGCGCAAGCCCACCTAGTGGGCCCATGCTCGCACATGTAGATCGTGTGTAGGAAAATACCACATATCCAATTTTTCCAGATTGGAAATTCGGCTAAGAGACTACGATTTAAAATTATAGGTCTCATCTATGCATGTGTTTGCATTCACCAATCCCAATAGTGGAGTCACTTCATAAGTATTTCTTAAAATACTCAAGTTTTGTGTTATTCTTAAATGTCAGGTAAAGACAAGGTATCCATGTATGGTTGACGACGACATTGCGTTGAAGATCACGAATTCTTTATTAGTGTAGTTGCATTTTCACTTCTTAAATATTTCGTTAGATTAGACCATTGTTTTAATCTTTCTTTGGTTTTATTTATATTTCACCTTGAATATTTTTCATTTTTAGGAGGCTTTTCATGCAAATGTATAAGTCATGACATCATTTTATTAATTGTTGTAAAGAATGTATCCCCTCAAAATGGTCACTTCATGCATACGTACGTGTAACAACAATAAAAAAAATAACAATAAACCAACTAATCTCATCTCTCCCGACCAACCTCTCACACACTTCCCCCTAAATACTCAACTAACTCTCCTTGCTCTCTCCCATTCTTCCCCACGAGATCTCCCATGGTAAAAAATGTTTCTCTTGGAATCACAACCCTAATCAATTATGTTGGGTGGATACAAGCTTCTAGGCAAACCAAGTAAATGATTTTATTATCGACATGGTTATATTTGATGCTAACACGTGTCTCGTGGTTATGTACCTGTCATATATTTGTTGATATGTGTGAATTTTTTATGTATCAATATGACTATGATATGACATGCATATGAATGACATGATAACTCTTACGTTATGATATGTGTGAGATAGGATACAAGAAGGATGCGATGAACGTAATGTAATGATATGACTAAGATATGATTAATATAACGATACAGTTAAGTTATGTATAGAAGACGACATGGTTATGATAAATTGGAAAAAACGATATGTATAGTTTATGTACAGAAAATGATATGATTATGATATATTGATAAAACGATATGGTTAGGGTATGTTTGGAAAATAATATGACTGAGATAAGTCCATGAAATGATACGACTATGAGATGTATAAAGACGATAAGGCTATGACAAGATTAATAAAAACGATATGACAAGGATACACATATGGAAACGATATGAGTATGAAATGTTGTGATACAATATAAAAATGATATGATATATGTTATGGTACGATATATGTGATAAAGATATGTTTATGTTATGATATATGTTATGGTACGTTATATGTGATAAATTGATATGTTTATGTTATGTAATATTGTGATACGATATGTTATGGTATGATATGTATACGATTCAAATTGTTATGTCTGGAAATATGGAAATGTTATGATATGACATGTCTATGTAATATGATAAATATATTATGATTGACATGCAAACCGATGAACTAGCATGAAATACAACCCCGACATACACATGAAATATATGTTATGAAGGAAGACATAGCTAGATTGCATTAAATGATAATGAAAATTGAAAAATGTTGGGACTTTATGCATTATTGTGTGCTCATGCATTGGGGGATACTCCTTATCCTTCACGATAGTACGAACACGTATGCTACGAGACAGGAGAACGATCATTATGTTAACATAATGTTGCCGTGATGATCACTTTTCGTAACAGGTGTCTGACATAAAAAACTACCAGAGAATGCTTGCCCGATAAGAAAGAGGGCCTAGGAGGCATGCGAACTAACTGGTGGGTCAATACTCGCACATGTGAACCGTGTGTAGGAAAATTAAGTACACATCCCAATTGCCCGTTATGATGGCCGTTCGCAGGAAAATAGACTGTTATAATAGGTCACTTTCATGAAATTGTATGTGTTATCATTTAACCCCTAGGGTTACTTATTGAGTCTTTCTTAAAATACTCAAGCCACGTGCTACTTCTATTTCAGGTAAATGCAAGGCCTCCCTGAACGGCTGACGACGACATCACAACTTGAGACCATGAAACATGCATAGGGTAGTCACATTTCTTTCTTAGACCTAGTCAAGCTCAACACATATCACGAACATCTTTTGAGAGCCTAATGAAAGAAGTTCAATTGAGTCAATTAGTGACTGAGTTACGAAATAGACATCTTGGAAAGCTGCAAGCACACATCAAAATGCCAAAAAGAGAGGGCAAGGAACAATGTAAAGCAATAAAATTGAGAAGGGGGAAAGAAATACCCTATAGAAGAGGTGAAATTAAAGAACACGTTAACAATCACTCAGCTAATACATAATAGAGAAAGGAGGAAAATGCTGGCCAAAAGAAGCAGGCTCGAACACCGAAATGAAGAGTGTAGTAGCATTAGATGAAGAGTGTAGGTGAATGAAATGGTAACCTACACAAAAATTAGGGAAACTTACATACCTACCGAACATTACAATGTAGGTGAATGAAATAGTAATGTACAAAAATAAAAAATAAAAATGCCTGTTGGACTACATGATACTAAAATCTCGAACACTTGTGAATTTTTGTATTTTTTTTAATTAATTAATGTTGTTGATAATTATATAAGGTGAACTATTTATCTTGTATCAATTGAATAACATCTATTATAATTACACAAAAATAATATAAAAAGTCTCAAACTTGTAATAACTTCCACCATAATATCATTATAAAAAACATATTAGTGAGGTAGCAAATTTATGATAGCTATTTTTTCTTGTTACTAGTGGAGTCAGTTGAGTCGTGTACTTTTTCGTCTTCTCTGTATTTCATGTATTTTTCTATAAAAGGCATTGAATCCTATGAATAAAGTATGATCATTTTTTGTACATTTGCCAGCTATCATTGGTATCAGAGCTAAAGCAAAACAAAGGGATCCAAGAGAGAATGAGCAACGACAAAACACTCACCAAGATTCTACAGTTTGATGGTCACTATGACCATTAGAGTGAACTGATAGAAAACCTCTTGCGTGCCAAGGGTTTGTGGAGTCTAGTGGAAGAGGGTTACACCAAACCGGCAGAGGGAATTGAAGTGACTGTAGCGCAGAAAAGGAATCTTGAGGAGGTCAAGATGAAGGACCATCAAATGAAGCACTACCAGTTCCAAGCAATTGATTGGGTTGTGTTTGAACAGATCTTGAATTGCAAAACATCCAAGAACATTTGGGATTCGATGAAGAAAAACTTTGGAGGCAATGAAAGGGTGAAGCGGTCTCTTTTTCAAACTTTAAGAAGAGATTTTGAGGTTCTTGAAATGGAGAACGAAGAAAACATCGATGATTATTTTGGAAGAGTAATGGCTGTCTCCAACAAGATGAGAAACAACAAAGAAGACATGTCACATTCGAAGATTGTTGAAAAAATACTTCGAACTCTGACTGACAAATTCACATATGTGGTGGTGGCCATCGAGGAGTCAAAAGACACAGGAAAGATGACGATTGACGAACGGCAAAGCGGAGGATGATGAAGATGAAGAAGAAAATTGAGAAGAGAAAGGTTGTGCAAAAGCAGAGGATGATGAAGACAGTGAAGATGTTTTTTTTGTCCCTGATGGATATCTCTCAAAAAAATGAGGGCGTGGAACATGACAAAATGGAAACGGCATCGAATCCAACGTATGCAAAGAACAAAACGGTAGAGGCTACGAAGATGCCACGAGGGCCATAGGGGGCAAAGGGAGTGAAGTTTTTCGAGTTGGCCATGGTGAGGCCGGCAATGACAATGAAGAGGATGATGGCAACATGGAAAATGGAAGCAATATAGTTGAAGCGGGAGGAGCCTTTGGTGCTGGCTATAGCCAAGGTGCAAATTACGATGATCACAATGATGGCGATGGGGTCGAGCTGGTGGTAGGAGTCGGGGAAAGACGAGACGTGGATGCGAAAATCGTTCGGATGGTGATTGCACAAAGTGGCAAAGAATGAAATCCATGAACGGGCCACAACAGCGCTGCCAATTACATATTCGAGGAGGATGTTGCCCGCTGCGATGAATGCCACAAGTCTCCTAGTTCTACCCTTAAGTAGGCAAATGATCCACCTGAACAAATAATTACAATGGACTCGTGTAGTTTGTAATTTAGGAAAAACCAAAAGAGAATACTTTTTAATTTGGATTATTGTAGAAGTATTGTTGAATTCAAAATCTAAATTTTGTTTCAACCCACGAACATCTTGTACTAAAAACAATATCCACAAAAAAATAAGACCCACTTCATTAAAAAAAAAAAAAAAAAAAAAAAAAAAAAAAAAAAAAAAAAAAAAAAAAAAAAAAAAAAAAAAAAAAAAAAAAAAA
>NW_019272031.1:1259450-1296408 GCF_002738345.1 Cucurbita maxima | reverse complement strand
AAAAAAAAAAAAAAAAAAAAAAAAAAAAAAAAAAAAAAAAAAAAAAAACATATTATAGAATTTTTTAATTTTTTTCAAATATCCTCACGATTAGTACAAATTTTAAAAATACTTATGAACTTTCAAAAGTAACATTAATATCCTTAACTAAGAAAAAAATCATGAGTACTCTCACAATTAAAAAGGTTGACGATCTATAAGAAATAGATAAACGGTCTCCATTCTTATATTGAGTTTAAAAATATTTTTGAATTTTTTTTTTTTTTATAAAAGTTAAGTATAATTCTAATAAAATTAAAAGATAATTTTTTAATAGTGGACACGTAGAAAAGAATTAGTAAACCTTAATTCATTAATTTAAAAGAACTAAATAGTTAATAGAAAATTAATATATCATAGAAAAAATACAAGAATAGATGTATAAAATTTTAAAACATAGACGAAATAGAAATTAATTTAAAAAAATTAATAATAAAATATATAATATTTTGATGACAAAAAGAGACCAAATAGAAAAAGGCACTTACCAGCTACTGGAATCTCCACGACAAATTCAGTGTAACAGAAGATAGAAAGTATGGTGGAGACGTCGGAGACGACATAAGACAAGACGACAGGTGGACCGACGTGTTTCTTAGTCTCAAGACCGATGAGGACGAATATTCCAGCGCCGATACCAAACCACATAAGGTCCCACCATGTGAGGCTCTTCTTCATCTCGTGCTGGCTGCGAGCCTTCATCTCGACGAGCTTAATGTGCTCCCCGGACCTGGTCATGAGACGATCCAAGAGCCGGGCCGGCATCGCCTTCAATGCTTTAGTGTAATTTCCTCAATTCTTAAACGACTCATCTGGTAGAAAATCTTGCTTCGAACAACCACAAGATCTTCTTCTGATCCCTTCTCCACCATTGGAGTCACCGTTCGGTTGACCCATTATGAATTCACACTGAATCAGTCAACCAAAAAAGAAACTAATCGAGAGAATCAAGTAACTTAAGACAAGGCGGAGAATAAGAAAGGAAAAGAGGGCTTATAAAGGAAGTAGAGACGACCGGTGATAGATAGTAGACACAGTGGTTTCAGAATCTTGAACATGAGAGGAAACTGACATATGGAGGTTAATTTGGCAGTCACATTTGTGTTATGAAGATGGCTAAAAGGGCTTATAGACACTATTCTCCTAAAACTAGATTTGGTTAAATGAACGGATGGTTAACTTCAAACAATACAGTTTTACTCCAGGTACAATTATATATAAAAATATTTATTTAACTCCATCATGATTCTACTCACTAATTTAAGTATTATAATTAGTCTGTAGTTTAATAAAACTCTACAAAATAGTCTCTACGGTCAAGATTAATCGTGAGGATTTTATAACATTCTAATATTCTAATACTCTACTTGCATGAAGTCTAACACATGACCATTGTACAATGGAGAGAATTGAACTTGAACTTGAAATTGTTGTCATGGGTTCACATAGGTTGACTTGGATACAAAGGACAACTTTACCATCCGCATGGTTAGAAACTGATGTTGTATGATGACACATGTCCCGTAGTTCTGCACGTTCATATGCTTGATATGTGTGAAATGTTTATGAAATCATGTGATGCGTTTGACGACATGTTTGGGATATAATATGTGAATGATATAATATATGTTATGATATATGTTATGGTACCATGTGTTTGACGATATGTTTGAGATACGATATGTTATTTCTATTTTCTTGCCTTAAATTAAATGTGTATGTAAGTTCGTGGCTTCATTTGCAAATATTTTATTTCAAACTACCACCTTTGTTATTTATGGAATTCATGTGGTGATGCTTCTAATTTAAGCAAGAATATTTATGGAATTCATGAGTGTGATATGTGATGAAAGAATGAGGGTTGTCCTGCATGATTTATTACGGCACGAAGAAAAAATATGGGAACCTCATGCATATTTGTATGTTCACGTGCATCGGGATACTTCTCCGTTATGACGAGTACAAACGCGTACACTATGAGACAAAAAATGATTACCATGCTTACCATAGTTCAAGGAATATCGCTATTCCCTTTGGATGTCCGATAGTAGTCCAGACAAGTTAGCCCACCAGTAGGCCCAGAGGGTGAGCGAGCCCGCCTGGTGGGCCCATGCTCGCACATGTGGGTAGTGTGCAGAGGAGTACCATATACCCAATTTGTCAAGTCTGGAAAGTAGGCTCAGAGAACACGATCTAAAATTATAGGTCTCATCGTTATGCATGTGTTTGCATTCAACAACACCAATAGTGAGATCACTTAATAAGTATTTCTTAAAATATTGAAGTCTTGTGTTATTCTTAAATTTCAGGTAAAGGCAAGACATTCATGTGTGGTTGACAACAACATCGCGTTGAAGAACATGGAATATGTGTTCGTGTAGTTGCATTTTCACTTCTTAAATATTAGGTTAGATTAAGGTATCGTTTTAATTCTTAATGCAAACGTACAAGTCCAAGACATTATTTTATTAATTATTTTAAAGAAGGTTTCCTTTCTTCCCATTCTCATTACATTATCTGCAACATTGTCTTAACACCACCAGATCTCCCATCATCCAAAATGGAAATCTCTCTTACAAGTACAACCTGAATCAATTTTGTCAGATCGTTACAAGCTTTGAGGACAAGTCAAGTCAATCTTAAAAATAGAATAGAACGTCGGCCAAGGCCAACCAAGTAAATGACGTTATCATCGACATGGTTATATTTGATGCTGGCACGTGCCCCGTGGTTATGCACATGTTATATATATGTGTGAATTGTTTATGAATCGATATGACAATGATATGATATGTATATGTTATAATATGTGAATGTTATGATAACTCTTACGTTATGATATGTTTGAGTAGGATACGAGAATGATGCGATGAAGGTAATGTAATGATATGACTATTATTAATATAACGATTCGGTTATGTTATGTAAAGAAATTGATATGATTATGATAGATTGATAAAACGATATGCATAGGTTATATATAGAAAATGATATGATTATGATAGATTGATAAAACTATATCGTTAGGGTACGTTTGGAAAACAATATAACTAAGGTATGTCCATGAAATAATACGACTATGAGATGTATAAGGACAATAAGGTTATGACAAGATTAAAATTACGATATGACTTGGATATGCATATGGAACCAATATGCCTATGAAATGTTTACGAAATGATACGATTATGATATGACATTTGAATGACGAATATATATATATATATATATATATATATATATGTTGTGATACGATATGAAAATGATATGATATATGTTTTGGTATGATATGAAAATGATATGATATATGTTACGGTATGATATATGTGATAAATTGATATGTTTATGTTATGGTCTATTATAATACGATATGTTATGGTATGATATGTATACGATGAAGATTATTATGTCTAGAAATATGGAAACGTTATGATATGGAATATGTATGTAAAATGATTGATATGATGTGATTGACATGCAAAACGATGAACTAGCATGAAATACAACCCTAATATAGACATGAAACAACAAATGATATGAGAAATGATATGATATGAAGGAAGACGCTAGCGAGATTGTATTAAATGATAATGAAAATTGAAAAATATTGGGACCTAATGCATTACTGTGTGCTCATTCATTGGGGGATACCCTTATCCTTCACGATAGTATGGACATGGATGCTAAGAGAGAGGAGAATGATCTTTATGTAAAGATAATGCTGCCGTGACGATTTCTATTCATAACGGGTGTCCGACATCAAAAACTACCAGATAATGCTCGTTTGATTAGAAAGGGGGTCTAGGAGGAGTGCGAACGGACTGGTGGGTCAATACTCGCACGTATGGACCGTGTGTAAGAAAATTAAGTACACATCTCAATTGCCCGTTATGATGACCGTCGTAGGAAAATAGACTATTATGATAGGTTTCATTCATGAAATTGTATGTTCTTACATTTAATCCCAATAGTGGGGTCACGAGTATTTCTTAAAATACCTACTCAAGCCATGTGCTACTTCCATTTCAGGTAAATGCAAGTCTTCCATGTACGGCTGGTGACAACATCGCAACTCGAGACCATAGCACATGCATATGGTAGTCACATTTATTTTCTTAGAGATAAGCTAGAACAAGATGTTTTTAATTTAAATGTTTATTTATTTCATTTAGTTTATTGTTGTGTCGTTTTAAAGATGTTTTCGAATACGTAAGTCCATGATTATGTTTTAAGATGAAGTTTATGTTTTATAAAGAAGTTTAAATGAAGTATTTTTGCATTCAATGTTCATGGTATGTATACAGTAGCGACATTAGATTAAGTAAACAATTTAAGATTGTTAATTATGGTTGCGGCTTAGGGTCATTACAATTTAAACTTGTTAGGAACCCAGTAGATACAAAACCTATTGAACACTTTTGAAAGTTCATGTTCTAAATCAACAAAAAAAAAAAAATCTCAAAATTCGAGAATTAAACTTATAACTTTTAAGTGTCATAAAGTTCAATTAGTAAGTAGACAACTCTAATGATCCTAAAATCTTGGAACTTTCAATTTCTAACCTTTTGTTTGAATTAAGAAAAGTTTGATTTAAGTTTGATCATCGGGAGAGCTTGGTGTACAAGGGAGTTGCATCTCGAGGTACCACGAGAGTTGTCACAGTGTTAAAAGTCATGAAATTGAAACGCCAATGTGCATGAGAACTTTTAGCTATTGTGACAATTGACTATGGGGTATAGTTGCCAGTTTCCTCCATCTCGGTGGTAAGAGAGTTTGAGGGTGTCTTTTTAGAGAAGTTGCTTGGGTTGCCACAATACAAAGAACTCACTTTGGAATCGACTTGGAACAAGGTATTGTGTCAATCTTCTAATTGCGGATCTTCTAAGTATCTCTAAATGTTCCATTTTGTAAGATACATTTAAATTTTAAAAGTTAATTGATCTATTCGATATAAATTTAAATTTAATGTCTATGAAACGACCCTAGATTTCTACTAACCTAAAGTCGCTACTGTGTCATAACATACTCTCTTATACAGAAATAAACATTTAAAACTTGATCGTAAAACATTGTCATGGACTTACATGTTTGAAGACGTTTTTAAAGTAACATAACGAAATATTAAATAAAACATTAAAATTAAAAACACCCTATACTACCTAAAGCCTAAGAAATGAAATACCACTATCTTATGCATGTGTCATGGTCTTTACTTGCGATGTCGTCGTCAACCATATAAGGGTGTCTTGCCTTTACCTGAAGTAGATGTAGCACACGACTTGAGTATTTTAACAAATACTTAGTAACTAACCCCACTATTGGGGTCAGAGAATGCAAACACATGACGCTCATGAATAGGGACCTATCGTTAAAATCATCATAGGGATGACCTCAAGTTCGGACAAAATTGGATGTGTAGTACTTTCCGATGCACGTGCAAGCATGAGTCCTCAAGTAGCTTAGACCCCTAGACCCATCATACTCGACCTAGTTGTTTGTAGTTGGACGTCCGGAGGTCAACAAATCCCTAAGTATCATGTAAAAAATGATTATCATCACCATTATCATAGTGTACGCATCCGTACTCATCATCATAAATGGGGAAGTAACCCGATGTATGAACACACAATATGCATGAAGTTCATATAGTTTTCATCTTTAAATTATTTTGATGAACCAACCCTATACATCATCCACACATTACCCTAAGTAACATGCATGCATTGGCATTTATAAATTCATCATCAATAATATCGATTAGGGTTGGGTCTTAGAAAATAAAAACTTAGAGTCAAATTTCGGAAACTTATTTGACTTTCTTAAATTTCATGAACGTAACTATTCCAAAAGGAAAAAAAAAAAACAAAAAACATATAAACTATATGAAATCAACACAATGAACTCCAATTACATCATTTTCAAGGGTACTATAGATATGATTCTTTAGAATTAAGACGTAAGGAAATGTCCAAAAAAATCAGAAAATGTTACGTCTCCTCCTGCCCCCAAATACAAATACTATTATAACATTGATTACTAAACCAATTTTCCATTTCTGACAAAATACTTCCTAGAAGCATACCCGTGTTGCTGTTAAAATTACACCAACACTATGTTAATTACCAAAATTTTTATTTAAAAAAGTCGAATCCTTCGTATGATTCCAAATTGCCACTTCTCATAGAGAGAATGAACGTTGTATCCTTGAGCTTTGTGCAAAACATGAATTAATAGTCAGGTTTGATTTAAAAGCAAGCAATAAGATGAAACAAAAAATGTTTTGAGGTTTCTTCTATTTTTTTGAGAATTTAATTTGGTTACTTTTTTTTCAACACAAATCTATGTGGTATGATTCGAAATGGTTTGTGCATAAACCTATTTTGTTTTGTTTCATATGTATAGCAAATCAAATTGGTATAAAAAGAAGATTCACACGTTAGTACCATTTAAATCTCCTCAATTTTTTAACTTTATTTATCTAAACATATACCATACATGTAATAATTAATAAAGTCTATTATATTATTAGAAGATGTAGCATCGAAGTTAAAATATTTTATATTTAAATGAGAGTTTGAATCGAACTAAACCTAATTTATAGTAATCGTGTTGTTGATAATGACTAATGCAAAAGTAAATAATAAAACACATAATAATTCATTCTTTAATCAACCTCTTTGAAGGGTGACATAATCTAGAATCTAAACACTCTTGTAAGATGAAAAATTTTGATCTAGTTTATGTTAAGGACATAATTTAAATTATGCAATGGCTCCTGAAGTACTATGATCTAAATCAAAATATTTAAGTTTTTATGAGATTTTCAACTTTCGAACATATATTGAACATATATTAGTACGTGGGATTCAAACAAGAGAGTTGTTTTTAATCATATTATATTACAAATAAAGGAAAACAAACCTATCACGATCGTTATATCCACCGTCTCCATCCCCGCTCTATTCTTCGACCTTTTCTATCCTCGTCCGGCTTGAAAGAGAGACTTTTTAAGTTTCATTTCCAAGTCTCATGATTCAAAGATGAAGAAAACTTTATGTATCCCATTCCAAATTCCAATCGATTTTTTTGAAGTTCCAATGTGTTAAATGTCTTGATTTTATTTGTTTGATTGGTGTAGTAATAATTGTTGGATTAGTTTTCGTGCTAATTAGATTAATTTATCTAGTTTATTTTGTGTGTTAATTAGAAAAACATCCAAGAATTTATTCAATATTGGTACCACATCCAAGTTCTTCTCTTACCCTTTGGTATCTACGACATTAGTCAATATGGCCCAACCTCCTTATTGGATCAATTTCATAGCTAGAGGCAACTCCTGTCCAGGTGCTCATGAATTTAAAGTTAGATTCAGATGGCGGTGAGAATACCACTTCCCTTTTATGATAATTTATGGTAGGGTGGTTCTCAACCAACTCATTCATTCCTAGTATTATGTCGAAATTTGTTAAGCTAACAACTATCCGGTTTACGTCTAAGGTCTATCCTGCCACTATTACTTGTCAACGTTTTACTCTACTCTTATCAACTAGGCCTTCTCCCACTTGGGTACTGACAGTCAATACATGCAATAAGGGTTCTAATCCTACTACTTGACTAACAAATCGTACAAATATAAACGAATGCGTAGAGCTTGAATGAAATAAAGTGAAGGTATAGTGTCCTAGGATAGATAAAGTACCTATCACCACTGTGTCACATTTCTTGATTTTTCTACTGGTCGAAGCAGATTCTTTTGCATGAGAGCGAGTCTGCATGAGTTTCTCTATACTACCAAAGTCCCTTGGCAGGTTAACCGAATTTTTCATTCTCCTTATAATGAAATTCTTAGCAACATTGCCTTCCCGACCACACCTGGAACAAGCTTTGGATTTGATCATACACCTACCTCAATGTTGCTATCCACATGCATCGCATTGTGGTTTCTCGTTTCCTCTTGCCCTCTCTTGGTCCCTGCGATATCTATTATTTGTTGATGTCTGCATGCCAGTGGTAGACCATTTAGCTCCCTCAATAAATACCATCTTTTTTGTCCTATAGTAACGGCTAACTCTCAATGTTCCACAACTCGAGGCTCCTCCATAGCCTTAGCTGCCCTTAGAGCGACAACATAAGTGGTAGGATCTATGACTCCATAGTACGACGAATCTTTGCGTTCAAGCCCAAGATGGACCTCTCAGCCATCTTCAATTTTGTGTCCACCAGCTTCGATGTGAACTGTTTCAACCTCATAAATACTAAACCCTAAACCCTAAACCTCATAAATACTCTTGCATAGGTGTCAACGGGGCGTCAACCCTGTGTCAGCTTGGTGAACTTCTATTGCTTCGATGTTGGGCTGCCTTTGGGTAATACTCTGTCAAATATACCTCTTTAAATCAAGACCATAATATCAACTTCCATTTGGGCTGAGAATCTCTTAGCTATCCATCCACCATAGCTTTGAGTCATTTTTCAGCATAAACGACATGCATGATACCTTCTGATCATCCAAATAGTTCATTAACAAGAAGATCGTCTCCATTAGCATTAACTACAATTGTGCCTCTGTTTGGTCTCCTAAGGTCCCACTAGAGGTACATGGATCATACTACTTAAAATTTTATAAGTACCTCACTTCTCGCGTGGACGGCGTACTATTGGCTTGTTGCGTGGCCACCACCATTTTAATCACGGCTTAGAATGATTCCTACATTAGGTTAGTCGTGGGGCCTATTCTAGCCTCCAATGCTGCTGAGGGTGGTGTAGCTGCAAGACTTGAGTTACATATCCTTCAAAGGTAAGTTCTCTCTACCTCTCCCTGTCCTTTAACAAGAGGTTGTCCCCTTCCTCCACATCCTCTTTCACGGCCTCTCGGTGCCATGATTCTAAAACTACCATATATTTATTCTTAAGACTATTGCTTTTTGGTTTAAATCATATTGAACATAATATCATGATTAATATTGAACTCAGTGAACGGTGGTACAATTAATGGTGACACATTCAATCAGGAATTACATCTGACCATGACCAAACAGCAACAATATATTTAATCGGTAACATTTACCTTAAATTTTTTTTATCTTATACATAACATACCTGACGGTGACATAATATCAGCGGTGGGACCATGGAACATGTTAAGCCTACCTCATATGCTAGTCTATAGAATCTTTGACCTAGAGCTTTGATACCAACTATAATGACTCGAATTTCCTACTGAAATAGAGTCGCTACCATATGCATGACACAAACTTTCTATTTGGGAACATTCATTTAAAATCATTTATAAAATGATGTCATCTAGTTATAGGTTTGTATTAAAAGATTTAAAACAAAATAATGACATAACAAATGTAAAATGTAAATAAATGAAAAAGAAGATTGAAAACGATGTCTAACTTAAGATCTACAAAAATAAAATGCAACTACCTGAACACAAGTTTCATAGTCTTCAACACGACGTTGCCGTCAATCGTACAGGAATATCTTGCCTTTACCTGAAATGAGTATTTTAAGAAATACTCACTAAGCAACCCAACTATTGAGGTCAGGAATGGAAACGTACAGGAGTATCTTGCCTTTACCTGAAATGTAACAATAACACAACACTTGAGTATTTTAAGAAATACTCACTAAGCAACCCAACTATTGAGGTCAGGAATGGAAACACATGCAACATGAATGAGACTTATCATTTAAAACCATATTCTCTTAGGCGACTTTTCAGTCCGAGCAAATGAGATGTGTAGTACTTCTTTACACATGACCCACACGTGCGAGTAAGGGCCCACCACTCGCACCCCCTGTGTTGTCGGTCGGGCTACCAACTATAGTGTTGTTGCCAGAAACATAGAGGGAATAGCGAACGTCATAATGAACATGATTATCATTTTTATCTCATAGTGTACTCGTTCATACACATATTAAAGGATAAGTATCCCGATGCATGTGAACATACAATTATGCATAAGGTCCCTATAATTTTTTATTTTAAATAAATCATGCAAGACAATCCCCATTTATTCCTCAAATATTATACTCAGAAATATGCGTGCACAAACTTTTATAAAATCATTTCTTAAATGACCCTAGTTTTCTACCAACTTAAAGTCGCTACCACATGCATGACGTAACATCTTGGATAGATATATTCATTTAAACGGTTCATAAAACAATGTCATTGACTTGTTTAAGAAAAAGGTCTTAAATAAGAAAAAGAAAAAATTAAAATAATCACAGGTAAGAATAAACCAGCAATGCCCTGTACTAACCTAAAATCTACGAAATTAAATGTGACCACCCTATGCATTTGTCATGGTCTTTAAATTGCGATGCTGCTATCAAACGTGCATGTGTATCTTGCCTTCAACATATCATATAGTTCAACATGTCACATCATAACATGTATCATAGTATAGACATATCATATCATAAACATTTCACACATATCAAACATATGACATGTGTAGAGTCACTGAGCACGTGTCATCTTACATAACACAAACTTCTCACCATGCCTATTGTAAGACCACTTACTTGGATGATCTTGATCGACCTTCTATCTAATACTTGAATACGCTTGATTTCATCCCTCAGAGTTTGCTTCAAGTATCGTGAGATGTTTCACCTTATTAGAACATTCACCTAGTTTCCTTAGAAAATTCAACCTGGTACTATTGAGAGAATATTTTGGAGATATATTAGTTAGAATATATCTCAGATATTTAGGGAGTTGTTAGTATAAATTTGATTAATCGTATATTTTATTTATTTACAAGATTTAGTTAGATATATTATTTTTTTCTATTTTTAGGTATTAGTTAATAGTTTGTATCTATTTAAACGTGGTAAACCTGAATGAAGATCATACACTTTTCCAGTTCTATTTTCTATTTCTATTTCTTAACATGGTATCAGAGCCATGCCCTAAACTTAGCCGTGCCAATAGATTGACAAATCCTCGAATGTCGAACAAAGAACTCCAAAAAAAAGAAAAAAGGAGTCAAGCCTCCTCGAAGGCGATTAAGGGGAGGCGTGATTTGTTCGAGGGGAGGTGTTGGATGATGAAAGATGATCATGGGTTTATAAGTGAGGAATACTAATTTCATTGGTATGAGGCCTTTTGGGAAGCCTAAAGCAAAACCATGAGAGTTTATGCTCAAAGTGGACAATATCATACCATTGTGGAGAGTCGTGTTCCTCTAACATGGTATCAGAGCATCGATCGTAAATATCAAAGTTTCCTTTATGGCGGGCTCAGCCAAATCCAGCTTTAAAATTTCGGATGTTGATTTAACACATCCTTACTATATGCATCACTCTGATCAGCCAGGATATTCACTTGTTCCAATCAAATTAAGTGGAGCAAATTACCAATCTTGGAGTAAATCAGTTATGCATGCTCTTATTGCCAAGAAGAAAATTGGCTTCATTGATGGCACAATTGAGGAACCGCCCCAAGATGCAAATTCAACCGAATTCGAACTCTGGAATCAGTGCAACAGTATGATAATATCTTGGTTAACTCATTCTGTTGAAGCAGATATCGCTAAAAGCATTATTCACGCCAAGACAGCTCATCAAGCGTGGGTTGATCTTCGCGATCAATTCTCACAAAAGAATGCTCCAGCAATTTTTCAAATACAAAACTCGATAGCAACGATGTCACAAGGAACCATGGCACTGTCAACATATTTCACCAAGCTCAAAGCACTCTGGGATGAACTGGAAGCGTACCGCACACCATTTACGTGTAATCAACGTCAAATACATATTGATCAACGCGAAGAAGACAAGTTGATGCAATTGCTCATGGGGCTCAACGAGTCTTATAAAACGGTGAGATCTAACATATTGATGATGTCTCCATTACCTAATGTGAGGCAAGCTTATTCATTACTTGTACAAGAAGAGATGCAGCGACAGGTAACTTCTGAACCTGCTGATACATTGTGATGTTTGGGGACCACATAAAATTCCTACCCATTCTGGTTTGCGTTTTTTTCTCACTATTGTTGATGATTTTACTCGATGTACTTGGGTTTTTCTAATGCAACATAAGTCAGAAGTACATCATTTGTTAATGAACTTTGTTAAATTTGTTCAAACTCAATTTCATACTACTATCAAGATAGTTCGATCAGACAATGGGACTGAGTTCCTATCTTTGCAACCATTCTTTACTTCTTGTNCAGTGCAGAAGAAAACAACATATTCAAAATTCGCCAAGGACAAATCATGTGAACACTGCAATAAAAGTGGTCATACAATCAATGAGTGTCGAATTCTTAAGTTTCATTGTAAGTTTTGTGATAAAAGGAGACATACAGAAGATCGGTGTCGACAGAAAAATAATTCTACAAGGACAAGACAAGTCAATCAACACAATCATCGTGGATACCGATCATCTGCAAATATGGCCGATGTTTCACAGTTGAATACAGGAGAACAGTCACCTAATTCCATTCCAAATTTTTCTTCTGAGCAATTACGACAGATAGCACAAGCCTTATCTACAATCAATCAAAACCCTTCTGGTAATTCTGACAATCACATCAATGTTGCAGGTTTGTTTCCCATATCTACATTATCTGTTAACTCTGCAAGTTCTAATTCATGGATTCTCGATAGTGGAGCTACGGATCATATAGTATCAAAATCTTCTGTTATGACTGATCCAAAGGCTGCCATCATGTCTACAATAAATTTGCCTAATGGAGAGACAGCACGTGTGTCACATACTGGCAATATTTCCCTTAGCCCTAACCTTAAGTTAAACAACGTTTTATGTGTGCCTTCATTCAATTTAAACCTAATGTCGATCAGCAAACTTACCAATAACTTGAAATGTTATGTCACCTTCTATCCTGATTCTTGTGTTATGCAGGACTTGGCTACGGGGAAGATGATTGGCTCGGGTAAACAATTTGGAGGTCTCTATCATATTTCTTCATCTCCAATCAAATCTTCAGCTCATCAAGTATCTCAGTCATCTGATTTGTGGCATTTACGTCTAGGTCATCCTTCTTTTTCTCGTTTTAAATTTCTAGCTGATCAATTGCATCTTAATAATGCGAGTTATTCTCATAATTGTAGTATCTGCCCGTTAGCAAAACAAACTAGGTTGTCTTTCCCAAGAAGTTCAATAACAACCCATTCTGCCTTTGATCTGATACATTGTGATGTTTGGGGACCACATAAAATTCCTACCCATTCTGGTTTGCGTTTTTTTCTCACTATTGTTGATGATTTTACTCGATGTACTTGGGTTTTTCTAATGCAACATAAGTCAGAAGTACATCATTTGTTAATGAACTTTGTTAAATTTGTTCAAACTCAATTTCATACTACTATCAAGATAGTTCGATCAGACAATGGGACTGAGTTCCTATCTTTGCAACCATTCTTTACTTCTTGTGGTATTGAATTTCAGCGCACTTGTGTCTATACTCCACAACAAAATGGAGTCGTAGAACGTAAGCATCGCCATATCCTAAATGTAGCTAGGTCTCTTCTTTTTCAGTCACAGGTTCCACTTAATTTTTGGGGAGAGTGCGTTTTAACGGCTGTTTATCTTATAAATAGAACGCCATCACCAGTGTTATCTAACAAGACACCCTTTGAAGCACTCTACAAACGATCACCTACATTTCATCATCTTAAAGTTTTTGGTTGTAAATGTTATGCAACTATAGTACATCCTAAGCAAAAATTTGAACCTCGGGCAATTCCTTGTGTTTTCGTAGGATATCCTTGTGGTCATAAAGGTTACAAATTGTATGACATGCAATCTCACAAATTCTTTATCAGCCGTGATGTTAAATTTTGTGAAGATGATTTTCCTTTTTCATCAGCTTCACAAACTTCGACATTAGCTCCTTCGACTCCTGTTGTTCCACTTCATGATCCATCCTACTTAAGCACCCATCCTCCACCTTCCATTCCTCCTTCACCTCCTATCCCTTCACCTACTACTTCGTCGTCTCCTCCACCTTCTCCAGATTTGCCCACTGATTCCAATCCTATCCCGCCTGATACATCAGCTCCACTCCGACGTTCTACTCGCACTAAACAGCCTCCAGCTTGGCATAAGGATTATGAGATGTCTTCTGGAGCCAATCATTTAACCTCTAGCTCAAGTCCCGGCACTGGCACCAGGTATCCCCTTCATCATTACCTTTCATTCTCTCGTTTTTCTCCTACTCAACGTGCTTTTCTAGCTCTTATTACATCCCAGACAGAACCTAAAACCTATGACGAGGCAGTTGGCGACCCTTTATGGCAGCAGGCTATGAATGATGAAATTGCAGCTTTGGAACGTAATCATACATGGTCTCTCGTTCCTCTACCACCTGGTCATAAAGCTATTGGTTGTCGCTGGGTGTACAAAATTAAATACAACTCTGATGGTTCTGTTGAACGTTATAAAGCTCGACTTGTAGCAAAGGGATACACTCAGGTTGAAGGTATTGATTACACAGAAACATTTTCCCCTACAGCAAAACTTACTACACTTCGTTGCTTACTCACTGTTGCTGCTGCTCGAAAATGGTTCACCCATCAGTTGGATGTTCAAAATGCCTTCCTCCATGGTAATCTAGACGAGGAAGTTTATATGTCTTTACCACCAGGTCTTCGCCGACAGGGGGAGAATACAGTATGTCGGCTCCATAAATCTCTTTATGGATTAAAACAGGCTTCTCGCAATTGGTTCTCCATATTTTCTACAACTATACAAAATGCAGGCTACACCCAGTCCAAAGCAGACTACTCTTTGTTTACCAAGAGTAAAGGTACTTCTTTCACTGCAGTTCTAATCTATGTTGATGATATTCTGTTGACAGGCAATGATCTCAAAGAAATGCAATATCTCAAGACTAGTTTACTCCAGAAATTTCTTATCAAAGATTTAGGAAATTTGAAATATTTTCTAGGCATTGAATTTTCTCGGTCTAGAAAAGGAATTTTTATGTCTCAAAGGAAGTATGCTCTAGACATCCTTCAAGACACAGGCCTTACACGAGCACGTCCAGACAAATTTCCTATGGAGCAAAATCTGAAACTTTCTTTAACTGAAGGAGAGAAATTGAACGATCCAAGTAAATACAGACGGTTGATTGGCAGATTAATATATTTGACTGTCACTAGGTCTGACATAGCTTATTCAGTTCGTATGCTTAGCCAATTTATGCATGAACCAAGAAAACCACATTGGGAGGCAGCTCTTCGAGTTCTGAGGTACATCAAAGGCACTCCTGGTCAAGGACTCCTATTGCCATCTGAAAACAATTTAAGATTACAAGCATATTGCGATTCTGACTGGGGTGGTTGTCGAACTTCCAGACGGTCTATTTCTGGATTCTGCATTTTCCTTGGAAATTCAATTATTTCTTGGAAGTCTAAAAAGCAGACTAATGTGTCCAGATCATCAGCAGAAGCCGAGTATCGAGCTATGGCAAATACTTGTTTAGAGTTAACTTGGTTAAGATACATTCTTCAAGACTTGAATGTTCCACTGTCCGAACCAGCATTATTATATTGTGATAATCAAGCAGCATTACATATAGCAGCCAATCCAGTTTTTCACGAACGTACGAAACACATTGAAATAGATTGTCATATAGTTCGAGAAAAGTTACAAGCTGGAATCATCAAACCATGTTATATTTCGACCAAAATGCAATTGGCAGATGTTTTTACTAAAGCTCTGGGAAGACAGCAATTTGATCTTTTGAAGGACAAGTTGGGTGTGATCGACATACACTCTCCAACTTGAAGGGGAGTATTGAGAGAATATTTTGGAGATATATTAGTTAGAATATATCTCAGATATTTAGGGAGTTGTTAGTATAAATTTGATTAATCGTATATTTTATTTATTTACAAGATTTAGTTAGATATATTATTTTTTTCTATTTTTAGGTATTAGTTAATAGTTTGTATCTATTTAAACGTGGTAAACCTGAATGAAGATCATACACTTTTCCAGTTCTATTTTCTATTTCTATTTCTTAACAGGTACCCACCTTAATTTCCCTTAAATAAGGTCAAATTCAACTTCGAAAGGGTCAAAAACATTGAAATCGTTCTTAAAACATCTAACCCAGATCGAATGACTTTTTTCCAGCCGTTAGAGGCTAGCGAAACCGAGCCGAGTGAGCCCATGGCCAGGAATAAGACATGGTCGATAGTGAGCCAGAGCGTGCAGGTTGCGATTCGGTCGAAGCGCAGACTGCAGATTAGATTCTTGGCGTCGCGGGTCACGTATAATAATTATGGGCAGAGCTGTGTGGGTAGCGTCTGTGATTGTTTGGTCCTAGGTTCCTGGCTTCGTGGGATATACCTAATTTAGGCCGCGGATTTCAAATGGATCTCTAGATCAAATGGAAAGTTGGGCTGTGAGCTGGCTGTTATGATTTGTTGCCCGAGTCCATGTCAAATCTGTCCCAAATCTCGTCGTCTTCCATGCCGGATTCACACATCCTTCTGTCTGCCCTTTCTCTCTTCTGGAAATAGTGTTCCGACCTCTTGCCGTACATCATGGCATCTCATCACATAATGTATATAGAGATACATATTGTAACATCAAACATACCAACATATCACACATATTACACCTGTAGAACCATTGGGAACGTGTCATCATATATAAAGCAATTTTTCCAACCAAACTTAAAGTATAGTCACTTACTTGGTTGACCTTAACCGAACTTCTATCTTATTTCTGACATTGGCTTGACTTCGTCTCTTAAAGTTTGTTCAATCAACATGGAGGCACTCCACCATATTAGAAATATTCACCTAATCCCTTCGATAATTCTACTTCCTAACTTAAATTAACATAATGTTCGTGGGTTGTAGATGGACTTCTTGTCGTGTGCATATAGTGGCTGCAGACTCGTAGGTCTGACCCGATTTCGACCCATGGATCCTTTCTTCCTCACCTGACTCCCTCGATCCTCCATCTTTTTTTTTTCTCTCTTCCTAACGCCCTTAAACTCCTCTCTCTCTCTGACGTTTTTCCACCTAAGATCTAAAACGAATTAATTAATATATAATAAACTTTATTAATTGATTAAAATTAATTAAAATGAGATTAATGGCCAAAAGCCAACAATCTCCTTGTTGATGACGACAAACCATTTCACGAAGAATTCATAAAAACTAAGAAATACACATGTTCATGTAATAATATCAATACATGCTAATATATCATCATAAATTTCATACTAGAAATTCATTCCACAGCAAATTCTCCCCTTACATTATTGACTTAATAAATTATCAAACATCACAACAACGAAGTGATTCATAAATTATAAAACAACACACTTACACATTGTTTTTAATTTTCTCGCCTTTGTAATCTTAGAAACTAACCATTGAAAAATAATAAATTAAGAATGAATGGCTCCCGAAGAACATGCCTTCAAAAATTATAAAAAATAATATAAGATTCAAGATATATCACAAATAATTTCAAGCTCAAGCCTATTTTTACAAAAAAAAATCTTCATTCAACGTGAAAATATTGGCTAGTTGATTATTAGAATTTACAAAATCAAGAATAATATGTCTATTTTGCACCTACTCTCTAATAGAAGGATGTCTAATGTCAATATTTTTAGTTCTAAAATGATGAATAAATAGCATTTGTATTATCACAAAATAGAGGCACACTATCAAATTTTAATTCAAACTCACAAAGAATTTGTTTCATCCAAAGAATTTGAGCACAACAACTAGCAACTCCAATATATTATGCTTCGGTAGTATATAAGGCATCCGAATTTTACTTTTTACTAAACCAAGAAACTAAGTAACTACCAAGAAATTGACAAGTTACACCCGTCTTTTTACAATCAAGTAAGCTTCCATCAAAATCCACATCATAATATCCTATCAATTTAAATTCAACATACCACAATCCTAAATTAACAGTTCAAGCAAATATTTAAATATTTAAATATTCTTTTAACATCAGTAAATGAGATTCCTTAAGATAAGATTGAAACCTAGCACAAAGACAGACACTAAACATAATATCGGGTCTACTAGGGGTCAAGTAAAGTAAATATTCAATCATACATTGATAAAATTTAATATCCACACATTTACCTTTTTCATCATTGTCAAGCTTAATGGATGTACTTATGGGAGTTTTTGCAATCATACCTTTATTGAACTTAACCTTTTGAGAAAGTATTCCGTTGTTTGATTTGAAGTCCAAGAAAAGGTAACTAAGTTCTCCCATCATATTCATCTCAAACTCTCTAGCATATATTTAGAAAATTCTTGACAAAAGAAAGATTAGTAGAACCAAATATGATATCATCCACATATATTTGCACTAATAGCATATCATTTTCTTTAATTTTAATAAGAAGTGTAGTGTCAAGTTTACCCGTTTTAAAATCATTATCGAGAAAATTACTAAGTCTATCATACCAAGTTCTTGTAGCTTGTTTTAAGGGAGTTTTTTTTCAACTTATAGACACGATGAGAGGTTGTTTTACATACATTTCCTCCATAATATAACCATTCAATGATGCACTTTTCACATCCATATGATACAATACAAAATTTTTCGGTAAGAAGCAAAAGCAATTAAGATTCTAATATCTTCTAATCTAGTAATTGGTGCAAAAGTTTTTTCATAATCTAAGTCTTTCTCTTGACAATAACCTTGAGCTACAAGTATAGCTTCCATTTTATTTTTAAAAACTCATTTGGTTCCAATAACAAAAATATTAGAGGGCTCAAGACTAATTTCCAAACTGTGTTCCTTTCCAATTGAATTAGTTCTTCTTGAAAGGACTAAAATCCAAAACTCATCATTTTCTCATCCTTAAAGCTTTTTGGTTCAATTTTAGAAACAAAAACAAGATTATTAAATAAATTAATAAAAGAACGAGTTTTCACACCTTGTTTGACATCACCAATAATCAAGTCCTTGGGATGAGATAAGACATACTTTCATACTTTTGGCATTGATGAAGAACTCTTCCTCTTCTCGTTTAAGAACACTTCTTCTTTACTTAAACAATTTCTTTGTCTTTGTCACTAACAAATAAATCTCTCAAATTTCTTTTTAAATCATCACTACAAATAGACACATTATAAATATTATCACAAGATTCATCAAATACCGTATGCATGGATTTCTCAATAACTAAAGTTATCCTATTAAAAACTCTATAAGCTTTACTATTAGATGAATAATCAAGAAAAATATCAATATCCGTCTCAAAATCAAAATTTTCAAGTTAAACCTATGGTTCAAAATAAAACATTTTCAACCAAAAACTTTGAATTACCCAATATTTGAAATTTTGTTATGTCAAAGTTCATGAATAGTTTTATCTAAAAAGTCTAATTAAAACTCTATTTTCCCCGTGTGTCTTGAGCAACCACTATCCAAGTACCACTTATTTTTTGGTATCCACACTTGTTTGGATCCTAGAAAGTTAATCTTCACAAATGTAGGAATCCATTTCATGTTTGCATTCATATTATAGACATTGTATTTGGACAAGTAACAAGAATAATCTATGTTCATACTTAACACATGAGAAACAAACAACATCGTACAAAAACTTATTTCTTGGACTATATTTATGTGTTCTATTTTTAATGAAAAAATTATTTCTCAAGACATTGTTAAGTCTAATATGAAGCACTTAAGTCTAATATGACCTTCAACCCCACAATATTGACATTTAGGCACAAATCTAGATTTATCATACTTATATACAAATTTACATGTTAGATTCAGACATGATAGGGGATGGTTTAACAAATATTGTTTTAGAATTTGAAGTGTAGAACATTCATCAATATAGCCTAATCCTCTTTTATCATCATACCTAAGTATTTTATCTAATTTTTTAGCACCTATTGTTAGTCTTTTAATATACTCTTTGGCCCTACCAAGTTCGGTAAAATTATTTGATTCATTTTTTTTTTTTTTGAGAAATTTAATTAAGTTGTCTTCTTCACAACAATCATGCTCAAGAAATTTAACTTTATCAATTAATGCATTATTCTCATCACTATCAAATATATGCTTTTCACAACGCACATCAAAATTTACCATATTATGATCCTTCCCTTTTAAGCAAGAAACTTCATTGAGTAAAGACGTATTTTTATTTATTGAAGCCTTATATTTCAATGAAGACTTATTTTTATTTATTGAAGCCTTATATTTCTTTGAAGCACAACCTACTATGAAACAAGTTTTTCTAGATCAATTTGCATCTCCTCACCAACTTTAAATAATTCAGGATATGAGAGAGATTCAAGAATTACCTCATCTTCTTGTTCATCCTCTTTGTCACCGTGAGCCATGAAGCAAAAAGTTGCTACCTCTCTATCACTCCCACTTGCACTCTCATCACTATCATCCCAAGTAGCCTTCATTGCTTTCTTCTTGTATTTATTAGATGATTTGAGGAGGGGACAATTCATTCTTATATGACCTGGTTTTTTACATTCATAACATGTTACCTCATCGTTTTTGCTCTTTTCACCTTTTGATTCTTTTTAGTTGGTGAAATGTTTCTTGAATTGTTTCTTCCTTTTAATAAAATTTTTATACTTATATGTCAAGTAGACGACATCATCTTCTTCATCAAGGACTTCCTCATCTTCGGAGTCAACTCTAATGTGATGGACTTTAGAGCTATACTTTTCTTCTTTTTTGATTCCTCTTTCCATGTGCTCCTTCATGTTAATCTTATATGTCATGAGAGAACCAACAAGTTCATCTAAAGGAAGCTTTGTGAGATTGTTTGCTTTTTTAATAGCTGTCACTTTTACCTCCCAACTTTTAGGTAGATACCTAAGAATTTTTCTTACATTTTCGGGAATATAATATATTTTTCCAAGATTTTTCAAGGCATTTATCATATTAGTAAATCTACTAAACATATCGGCAATTGATTCATTTTCATCCATTTTAAATAATTCATAATTATGAACTAGCATGCTAATTTTTGTTTCTTTAACTTTGTTCCCTCATAAGTTACTTAAAAGAATTTTCCAAATTTCATATGCCTAAGAAGACATACATACTCTGTTAAATTCCTCATTACTTAGTGCACAATAAAGACAATTTATAGTATTACCATTCAAAAAATATTTTTTTTCATATCATGCTCATCAAATTCCGATTCTATTTTACTCACCTCATTATTATTAACAATTTTTATTGGAATGTAAGAACCTGACATTTAACCACCATTGATAATCAACGATTGCAAATAAATTTTCATTCTAGATTTTCAATATGTATAATTTGTTCCATCAAAATAAGGGGCTTAGAGGTTGATTGTACTTCAGTAAAACCATTTTTGACACGTAGGTTTACCATAAGCTCGAACAATAAAATTTATATAAAAAATCTAAAAGAGCAACTCATACAATTTGTTGGATCGGTATGGTAACCTTAGAGAGGTGGATAGGGTTTTAAAAATACAAGTATTTAAGCGTGAATAATTTTTCTAATTATGAAATATTTTAAAGATTATTAGAAAATGATAATTAATACAATAAAATAGTTAAGTAAAAAGAATAAACACTTAGAACGTGCAATAAATCACGATAATAATTTTGAAATGAAATTGGAAAGATTTAGAAAATTTGACAAGTAAGTGTTTTATAGGGGTTTGGTCAAACTCAGACATACTCCACTCCTCAAGCGCTTATTGAGAATTTGAATAAAGAACTTTCTCCACTCTTTTCACTGATCAAAATCCAACCGCTACACCGCTCTTTTTACGAGTTCAAAAGCAAACTCAATTCTTTCTACAACGCAGGATCAAGGTACAAGTATTTGAATTTTGTAAGAACACACCACAAACTCTCTAAAAGAGTAGATTTACAATTTAGAGCACTCACAACTATTTACTACAATACAATAAAAATCCCGAGAATAAGATGATGAAAAAATAAAATTAGAAGTTTAGAAAGAACAACAAATAATCAAAGTATTTCCTTCCCATATAAAAAATCTTTCGGAGAGAAATAAAATTGGAAACTTGGAGAGAGCAAACAACCGAGTTTGTGAACAATTGAGAATTGAAGAATTATAGAAGAGAAGTAAATGTGTTTAAATAGAGAAGAAAAGTATCAAAACTTTGAAATGGAGGCAGGAGAATTTATTATAATTTTCTAAATTTTCTAATTTTTTTTATTATAATTTTTTAAAAATATAATAATATAATATAAAAAGTAATAAAAATGTATGAGTAGATGTGAGTATGGTTAAATTAAAATTTTAAAATTTATTATAAATATAATAATATAATAATAATAAAAATTATGTCATTAACTAACAAAATTTCAAAATATAATAATATAATAATGTAATATAATAAAAATCAATCAAAGTAACTCTGAGATTCAAATTTATATTTGGTATAAATAATTTTATTTAGAAATATAATAATAAAAAATACTCTACCATTTGTTACCTTCCAGAATTATAAGTGTCATACTTTAGTATACTTTGATTTATCCATTATTTTGATTTAGTTGTCACATCATCACGTCGGGTACGTTGTCTCGACTGTAATTTCTTCGTTTTAGCTCTTATTTGAGTGATTGAAAAGTTGTGGAAATCGTTATTCCCAACCTTCTTATAGTGTCGACAGTTCAAAATACTGAAAATAGTTAATAATTAAGAGTAGTTTGTTATCATCAAAACATTAATTAATTAATTTTAAAATATGAGTAAGGGCCAAAAAGCCAACAAGACTCGGTTTCTCATCAACTGCATGACACTCTACTGTCTATCTAAAAAAATCTTTTTGCACTTCTTCTTGACTAATTCTTCTAGATAGTTTGTCATCCAAATCATCTGATTTCCAACTTCAGCTATTGCCACATACTGCCTCAATAGATGAAAGAGCAACACATTTCTAAAGCCTAGACTTCCCATCATCAATGGCTTACTCCCACTTGGTTGTATCCTCCAACTGTAGGGCCTAATCAAGGGGCTCTTGTTCCCCTAAACAACATTTAGTGTAAAGAAAGTACATACCTATCCGGTACTATGATAGTTTTGGATGATTTTTTCAACACCTGCTCAGGTGTCACTTGCTCCGCTTCTGATTCCTCAGCAACAGTCTCAGGAGTTTCTTCAATATCCGCTACAACATCACTAGGTGAATCTTTCAACAACTCAACCTCAACTCCCACTTGCTTCACCTCTAGTTCCTCAGCAACAGTCTCAAGAGTTTCTTGAGTATCCGCTACAACAAGTGAATCTTTCAGCAACTCAACCTCAACTCCCACTTGCTTCGTTGTCCTGGTACTTTTCTTCAATTTTTTGACAGTATTTGTGAAGCTAACTTATTTATATTTGCTCATAACGCAGTTCTCACAAGGACTCATATCAATAGATTTCAGACCTAACAAAACTCCTTACGCAGCCATCATCTTTATTCCTTCAACGCTCATATGTCCAAGTCTATTATGCCATAGACTTGAATTTGAAACTCTCAGCAGCATCAATGGTGTATAAGGTTCCAGATTTTGGGCCACGTGCTACCACCATAGCACCCTTCACAATCTTCCACGAACTCTTTCCAAACTCTGTTGCATAACATGTGCTATCCAACTGACCAATAAAGATCACGTTCTTCTTGAGACCAGAAATATATCTGACATCCTTCAATATTCACTGATTTCTTGCTGGAGTTTTTATGCAGATATCCCTTTTGTCTCCAATCTCGAAATTTTCAGACTTGAAATTCTGAAACAGTTCCTTATTCAGAGACGAATGAAAAGATGCACCTAAATCCAAAATCCAGAATTCAATCGAACTGTCCACGCTGAGGATTAGAGTACCCCCAATGTCTTCTGCTGAATGTATAGAATCATCATCATCCTATGATTTGTGATTATGCTTCCTTTTTGTACAATCTGCCTGAAAGTATCATTTTTCTCCACAACTCCAACACTTTACGTTTGGTTTGTTTGGAGATTTTCCTCGGTTCATTTTGATCGCCCATTGTTTGAGTCCTTCAATTTATTTCTTTCCCTTCGATTAACACTGAGAGCATTGCCTGATGAATCTCCGATTTTCCGTTTGCGAATACTTTCGCTGAGAACTACATCTCGAATTTCATCGAACTTCAGTTTATCAGATCCTCGTGAACTGCTTATTGCGACAACAACAATATCCCATGATTCGAGTAAAGATGACATCAAAATCAATGCTTTAATTTCATCCTCGAAATTAATTTCCACCGAACTCAGTTGACTTACAACCATATTGAATTTGTTTATATGATCAGCAACAGATCAATCTTCAAACATTTGTAGATTGAACAGTCTTCTTATCAAATACACCTTGTTCATAGTCGACGGTTTCTCGTACATATTCGACAGCACCTTCAACAGATTTGACGTTGTCTTTTCCTTGATGATGTTAAACGCCACATTTTTGGATAGAGTCAACTGGATCAACCCTAAGGCCTGACGATCCTTGAGTTTCCATTGGTTCATGGTCATGGTATCCGACTTCACCCCAATAGGGGGTTGTGAAGATCTTTTTGGTTCAGATAATCTTCAATCTGCATCTTCCAAAAACTAAAATTGGATCCATCAAAGTTTTCAATTCCAATCTTTGAACTTTTCATCTTCACAGATTGTGGTGAATCTCGTCTCGCTCTGATACCAGTTGTTAGGATAACACAACAACACACATAATAAGATCGAACACAAAGAACATGAGAGAGAAAATTCAAGGAAGAAGATTAGCTAAAGGTTTTATTGATGACTTCAAGTTATGTACAACGAGAGAGAATACACAGAATCAAGAGACCAATGGGATATATAATATAGGGTTTCAATTTACTAAATATATTTTTAACCGATTTAAATATAATCTACCAAATATATTTATACCACATCTTTACCAAATATCTATCATATATATTTATATCATATCTTTATGAAATATCTATCAAATATATCTTTACCCGATCTTTCCTGGAAATGGGCATCAGGTTACATGTCCCAACAAAAATTTGGCATGGATAAGGAAATGAGAAATTGTTGAATCCTAGGCCAAAGAAAGGAAATCATGTTCTATAAAATGTAGATAAGCAATTTTCGTCAATATCCTTACAATAATAATTTTTCTAAATTTAATGATACTTTTGAATGTTTGTAGAGTATTTTTGAAATATGGTAAAACTTCTATCTATTTACTGGCAAATATATTTAAAAAAATTTATGAGTATAAATATTTTTTAAATAAAAAAGTTTATAAATAAAACTTTTAAAAGTGGAGGAATATCACACAATATTTTTTATATATACCCTTTTAAATAATTGAACAAATTAAAATATCTTTATAAAGGAAATTTATAAAATTACATAGTGATGGAGTGAAATTATAAAAATAAAATAAATAAATAAAAACAAAATGAAAAAAATAATCCTTGAATCAAAAAGGAGTTTCAATCGTGATAACTTAAAACAAATATCAAAATTTAATTTGGCACGGCTAAGTTTAAGGCATGACTGGCTCTGATACCATGCTAGATGAACACGACTCTCCACAATGGTTTGATATTGTCCACCTTGAACATAAGCTCTCATGACTTTGCTTTGGGCTTTCTCAAAAGGTCTCATGCCAAAGGAGAGTGTATTCTTAGATTATAAACTCATGATCATTCCCTAAATTAACCAATGTGAGACACTTTCATCTAACACTTTCGACATCCCGAGTGCGAGGGAAAGGATGATAGAGGGTTATGGTGGTCACGGTTCGAACCAAGGAGCAACAAAAAAGAAGGCTGGAAAGCTTTGGGAAGCGAGAGAAATGCAAGGAGAAAATTGAAGAAATCCATGGGTTGAATCAGGTCGGACCTAGACTCAGGGCATACCCCTATGCATCCACCAAATGCAACCTACGACCCACAAACACAATTGAACCGGAAGTCCACTTGCGGTCATCGAACACGACCTACAAACGCACGCGACCCACGACTCACCCACCCAAGTGACAGGACTTGGCCCTCGAGAACCCGTGCACGCCTCTAGCCCCTTACCCATGCGTGACACATATCTCATCTCGACTCACTTAACAACCGCTAACGGCATGACTTCGGCTCGGCTCTACAACTACAGCGACTGAAAAATAGCTTAAACGGCTTGAGTTTAGAAATTTGGTATCGACTCCCACTTTTTTTACCCTCGACTTTGACCTTATTGAAGGCAATTAAGGTAAGGATAATTCTCGATAATTCAGTTTAAGCTAATTTAAGTCTGAAAATATAATTACTAGAGGAATTATTTGAGGGACAAAGTCAAGATATGCCAAGTAACATTAGAGTATAAATGATATGTCATGTTATGCTACGATGAATTATGATATGCTATAAAATGCCATGATAACTGTGATATAATTATGTTAGACCATGATATGTTAGATATGCTATAAAATATTTTGAGATAGAAAATCTAGATCCCTAAGATATGATTTAAAGGTTATGCCATGAATGAAATAATTTTGTAATTTTAAGTACACATGTTATGGAGTATAATACATTAGAAATGGATGGAATTCTTGTATGATTTTATTACAATGGAAAATGTTGGTATAGATTATGTAGACTATCTTACGAGCTAGGCTTACCATGTTCCATGACCCACCACTAATGCCCCGTCACTGTCAAGTATGTGATGCGTAAGATGTGAAAATAATTAGGGTAAATGTCAAGTACGTTGTTGTTGCTTGGTCATTGTCAGATGTAATTCATGATTGAATTTGTCACCCTTGACCACACTACTGTTAACTAAGTTCTATGTTTGTTATGATATAGGGTATGATATGATTTACATTCAAGAATAGTAGTCTTAAGAAAAAGTATATGTTGTTTTAGAATCATGTCAGTTAAAGGATGCAGAAGGAGACATCGAGGAAAAGGACGACCCCCTTTTAGAGAACGCGATAGAGGTAGAGTGAGCCCAATGTCACAACCATACTATGATGAGAGTAGGTTGTGACCCTCACGCCATGACATGCAAAGCGGCGTCCCTCAAGAGACGCCCATCCGGCCACATGTTGGCCAATAGAGAAGAGTGCCATGAATGCGATCGAGGAGGATGATGCATCATCCAACACACCACCACGCAAAGTGAGCATTGAAGACAAATTGAGAAATAAGCAAGACAGAGACATTAGAATAGACATGAAAGATAAAGATAGGCTTGTTGAAGGGCCAAGTAAGGCCCGGGCCTTAACCTCAAAAGTTGGAGTTTCGGAAGGAATTTGGGCATGCGGTTTAGGAGTTAAGTCCATCCATATGGAATATGAATGCTCGCCAAGTTTGGTGTCAATCGGACACCGGACGAACAATGTACGACACCGTATGACCGTTCACCAAAATCATGTCTACGCCTGGATGAATGAAAATGGCTCAAAATGTACTATAGTGGGTACCATGGTGTTAGCTCTCCACCACCCCTGGGCCCTGTGGCCTAAGTGAGCTACCATGTGGCACATACGTATGTCACAATGTGGGTGAGCGTGCCAAGACGAATGTCTCGGGCGACTTCCTTTGAAATGGCTTTTTGAAGGACAGTACCGAATGGCACGGGTTTGCCGGTATTGCGTCCTAGCCCGCATGTTGGAAGTTGCTACATACACCCGCTATCCGGTACGGTATCCGTAAATGACTCGGCATGGGCACGAGAGGGCCAATTCCTTGGTAGAACCTAGATGGATGGATGTTCGGGAAGTCCCAATGAGATGAACGACACGCGGGCCCATTCTCGATGGCATGACCGAGCGAGTTAAGATGGCCGACGACATCCCGAGACTCGGGATGGCATCAAGACATATGGACCCTGTCGATAGAGATCAAGATGACAAGATGAGATGCAACGTTGCAGTGAGAGACCTTGGCCCGAGCTGAGGCAAGGTCGAGCCGAAAGAGTTGGCCTAGTGTAGAGGCAAGTTGAATGTGTCGCAGACGATTGAACATGCACGCACAGGTATCGTGTGTGGTTGAACAAGCTTGGATTCTGCACAAGCATGTTCAATTGGCGAAGACAAACCTCGTCTAAGGTCCGACGAAGCCACAAAGTCGAGGTGAAAAATACATATGGGGTTTAATTCCCCTAAGGCTAGTCGTGAGCGTGTCAAGATCACTACGCCTCACGGTAAAAAATGTAGGACCGTGACACCCAGCTCATGAAGGATCAATAACTCGAATTGACACAGCAACGCCATCTCCAGTAGCACTAGTGGGTGGAATAGACCTTGATAACTCTTCAAAAGTAGAGTTATATCAAGTCTTTTTACCCTTAATTTTGCACTTATACTCACCATTTTCTCATTAATTGCTCCATTTATTCTAATTAGTATACATGAAATAGTCAATTGTGGTTTAATATGAAAAGAAGATCAATTTGTATAAATCGAGCTTAATTTTACTCTTAATTGAGTTATTTGGTAAAATTCTAGAACATTTATGCTGAACCATGATGCTGTAGCAAATCTGGAAACAACACTGCTTGCAAATCTAAAAATAAATTGGTGACCTTGATGCTGAAACAATTCGGAAAGAAAACTTTTCGGGGATGACCTGTAAATTTTAATCCACATCAGCAGTCCACGTGGATCATTCGCTACCAAATTAAAAACATCATAGGTGTACGATTTTATCCTTTCTCAGCCCTAAATGAGAAGAAACAACCATTATAAAAGGGAAAGGATACCTAAAATAGAGGAGAGCCACACTTTGGGAGAAAAATCAGATTAGACAGCAGCCTCCACTGCTATGAATTGCTGTGAAACTAGAGAAGAAGAAGAAAATCCTAATCCAGCAGCTGTTGACAGCAGAAGAAAAAGGAGATCAACAAAGATTGATTAGGGCAAAGAGGTGGACGTGAGAGCTCAAGGGAAGGGAACTTTCATTGACGAATGACAACAAACTGGAATAACTCTCTATTTCCTTATTCTCTTTTCTCATTCCATCAAATTTATAGGGGAGGTGAAAGAGTTTTATATAATTGGCGTATGTTGACGGTATGATTTTTAGTTTATTAAAGAGTTGTTGTCAATGATTTACATGTGTGTTTAATTAGTTACTTTACATACATAGTTGTTCTCTTATTTGGGAGAAAGAGAGGGAGCAATGAAATCCTCTTTAATACTCTAGTTACATAGTAAGGAGACTTGAATGTTAATAGAAGGGTTAGAAATAATTCTTCTCCTAGAGCCTTGCTAATAGAAATTACAACGATTATGAAAATAATCACCATGCATGACCCACGGAAGTGGGCATGTGAATCTATTAAAAGGAACTAAAATCTACTACAAAACTCAACAACTTATCTATTTAATCTCTCTTACCCAAACTTTTCTCATTATAGTGGATTTTCTCATAATTTTTTGTTGTACTCTGTTTTAGTATTGTTTAAGTAGTCAAAATCATCAACACCCATTTGAATGTTACCCAAAAACTCACTTAATTTCCAGCAACTAAATTTACCAAAAGGATAAGTTCTATGTGGAATCGATAATTTACTTATTACTCGCTACTTGTGATAGTGTATACTTGCACTTATTCTTGTGAGTTTCACATCATTTTAATATATACATCCACAAGCGATCAGACCTCATGACAAACTTGATGTGAGAAAAATTCTAGGCCATGATGCAAACAGTGATAGCCACCTAGAGAAGCGAGGTATCTATAGGATTTAAAGAGGTATGATCCTCATACCTTTAGTGAGACATTGGGAGACCCAACATAGGTAGAATTGTGGCTAACATCAATGGAGACAATTTTCTTGTTAAAGAACTTCCAAAATGATCAGAAGATGTCATGTGCGTCGTTTATGCTGAAAAATGATGCATAATTATGATGGGTGGATAACCGAAAAATTCTCAACCCAGATAGAAATGTGATACCATGATCTCAATTTAAAAAAGTAATTTTTTTAGAGAGTACTACACGAAGGTAGCCCAACTTCAAGACAACAAAAGTTCACCCATCTGACATATGATCGATGTTCTGTTGACACCTACGCAATAGAATTAATAAGGTTGAAACGGTTCGTACCGACATTGGTCGATACAAAATTGAAGATGGCTAAGAGATTTATTCTAGGCTTGGAAGTGAAGATTCATCGTACTGTGGAGGTCATATACCTACCCCTTATGATGTTGCCCTAAGGGCAGCTAAGGCTATGAAAAGTCTAGATATGGAAAGTCGAGAGTCAATCGTTACTATCCACCTCCAGCACACCGACCACAACAGATGGATAGATATCGCAAGGACTAAGAGAGGGCCCAAGGGAATTATGAACCACAATGCCACGAATGTGGGAACCAGTATTGAAGAAGGTGTACGGTCAGATCTAGAGGTTGTTTCATATGTGGTCATGAAGGCCACCTTGCTAAGTACCGCACCGTAAGGAGGATGAAAACCTAGTTAACCTGCAAAAGAGATTAGGTGATATGGAGAGACCTGTGCAGGTCCACTCTCAAGCATCAGCATATGCATGCATCAGTAGGGACGCTGAAAAATCCAACCCAATGGTGACAGGTACTTTATCCATTCTAGGACACTGTGCTTTAAATTTATCTGATTTAGGCTCTATACATTCATTTACATGTGTACCATTTATTAGCCAAATAAGGTTCGAATTAGAACCCTTATTGCATGTATTGACTATTAGTTACCCAATGAAGGTAAACCTAGTTGCTAAGAATAAAGTAAAGGATGGACAAGTAAGGGTGGCAGGATAGACTTTCGACGTACGCCTAATAGTTGTTATTATGACGGAATTCGACGTAATACTAGGAATGGATTGGTTGGTTGAGAACCACGCCAGCATACATTGTCATAAATGAGAAGTGTTATTCTCACCGTCGTTCTAAGTACAACTTTACATTTAAGGACACTTGCACTAGAGTAACCCCAAAGGTGGTCTTGATGATGATGGCCCATTAACTTATCCAACAAGGTTGGGTACCAATAATGAACAAATACTTGGATGTTTTCTGGATGATTTACGAGGAGTGCCTCCTTCCCGAGTTGTACACTTCAGTCTAGAACGTAACACCCAAAATAAGGAAAAAGTAACTCAAATAAGATTAAGTTGCTCAAGTAACGTTCAAAGGATCTAAGAAAAGAAATTAAGACATTTAAGAAAGAACAACGGCCTTGTACAAGTCATTCCAATACCCTATCGAATAATTGCTGTGATTTAAGGCCTTTAGAAAATGATCGGAAAGGAAAAAGTAAAGATAAAGGACAAAAAGGTCATTCTTCGAATTTTTAAGAAACTTCTCGAATTCTTAATTCCTTATCAAAAAGGAATTTCAACGTGACTGAGAATGGAAAATGACTGAGAAAGGGTAAATAATATTTACAAAAAAAAATTGGATTTTTTAGAAAAATAATAATAAATATTTAGAAAATGATAAATTATCAAAATGTCCTTGAACTTCAAATTATTTACGAAAATGCCACGGGTCCCAAAAGAAAATTTTCTATAGTGAGGGGTGATAATAAATAAATAAAAAAAAAAAAAAATTCTATATCTTCATTTTCAACGGCTAGATCTTCACTAAATCTGAGTATATTTTAGAGGAGACACCTTTTCACATCCAAGACCATAATTCAAATTGGAGGTTGGTTACTCGGGAAGAGGATATTTCTATGAAAAATTTAGAAAACTCAAACTCCAAATCACGATGATTCTGGAGGCTTCAATGTCAATTTATGCTCCCTCTTAAGGCCTAGAGTATGGGCTTTCATTTGGAACAATAATCTATAGCTAAGTCGAGCTTTGGATTGCGAATTATAGTTGTTGAATATTTGGATTTTCTACTCTCCAATTTCTTCCAAATTTGAGAGTAATTGTCCACTATTTCCCTTAAAACATATTCTTATGCCTTCAAAACAACATTACCCATAAGTTTGGTGAAGAAAGGAAGCGCCTCAAATGCCTTAAGCCTATCCCCCAATCTTGTACGCCATTGAAGCAGTTTGAAGAAAAGCTTAAAATTCCAATCCGAGGCTACAGACAAATTCACCATGTGAAGTCAATCCCATTTGGTTTGTGCACATCCAAGAATCATTTTTGTAGAAGACCACGAAGAGAATTAATCCCAAGAATTTGCATAATCGGAAAAATTCAATATCGTGTCCAATTTTGTGCTAAGGATTGAATTCTCATCTACAATCCATTTTTCCAAACATTGAGCATTTCGTTAGCTTAAGAGGATTAAGTTGAGTAACTTGATAAAGAAATCAAAACCTAATATGTCCTACATCAAGTTGCCCAAGAAAAGGAAATTTCACGTTTGCGGGTGAGTTTCAGACCGAGGGTCAAATTTCAAAATTAAGGTCGCACACTTAAAGACGCTCCTCTAAAATAATTCCTTTAGCTACCATGAAGAAAATGGGCCATAAAAACCTTTAGAAACAGTTTCCTAATAAGTTGTTTCTAGGTTGAGCTCCAGCGAGGAAAACGATTTTCGACGAACTTTGGACGTGAATAACTTAGGCTATGATCTACGAAAAGGCTCAAAATAAATTCCTAGCTCTTCCATGTAATGTCATCTTAAAGTTTTATGAAGAAATCGAGGGGAGAAACACTGTGAATGGAGTTGGAGAGAGACGTTTTTAGGCAGTGGCGATAACGGTCACGTGCGTCTTCTTCCTCTAGGATGAAGACGATGACGTGGTCGATCGAACTGAACCGTCCATGTCAACCCAAAACTTGACCCTCCCTTTATCTTTCTCAATTAGTTCTCATGAAAAACTTTATAGTTCCATGAAACTAGGCATGGTAAGGATTCTGTCAAAGAAAATTTGAGGTAATTCGGATACGGGAAGCTCAAGAATGGAGGTCTCAAACGTTGATAATGAGGTAAGTAGCCATCTTCGAATTTTCTTAATATTTTTTTTTTTAAAAAATAGCTTGGAGTTAAGACTATACGAAAGAAAAACATCCAGAACCATGAGTTAAGACCTTAAGCAGATCGATTTTGTCGAAATTTACATAACATTAAAATGACCTACTAAATGAACTTCAATGCCCATGAGATTTTAATGTTGCATATTATGGCAGATTAAAGATTATATATGAAATTTGGTAGTCATTAGATAAGGCTAAGTAGCTAACCAAAGTAATGGAGTAAAATAATCATAATGCCCATACGGTAAATTATCTTCGATTAATGATTTAAATGATCTTCGAATGTTATGAAACTTTGTAATAGACCTTATCTTATGTTGACTGATGACTTTGTAAAGTTTGAAAGTGATTGGAACACTATTGTCCATAATAGTCTCCCTCATCGGGAAGGGGCTACCCCTCCCTTATCCAATCCAGTTAAATGGTCTGTACAACGTGGGCTCACGTTTTCCATGCAAAACGGCTAGGAGTAGTGGGTATTGATTAGGAACCCTTGGTTCCCTACGAAACTATGACACCGTTCACACATCTTGCAGCCTAAGGATACTTCTAAGGTGATTCATATGTCATGGTGGTCCATTAGGCTCCTAAGGAAAAGATTAGGTCTATACTCAAGTAGCAAAAACTTGCATTTGGAGAACTTAGCATACAATTGGTATGTTCATAACACCATCAGAACTCCCCTCCGGTGTTCCTTGTCAACTAAGACCATTTTGGTGTACACTGGCATATCTTCAAAGACGACTACAAAGACGATAACAAGAAAGTCTCATGAACATTCAGTTTGTCTAAACCCTCGCGTCCACAAGGCATTGATCAGGTCGAAAGAGCTTATTAGTAACATTGATATGTCCCTCTCTTTAATCCTCATAGAAGTTATCTTGACCTTGACAAGACCCTTATGGTCCTTGTTGCTTCACCAAAAATAGCCTCATAATTTAATCTCATATGGCCAACACAAAACTTTCCTCACAACGAGACGCTCTGTCACGTAGCTCGCTTGAGTACTAATACTCATTTAGGCTAAGTACTAGCTTTTTTTTTTTTTGGAAGTAAAGAATCTTTGAAAAGTCCTCTGAGTTCACTTAGGCTAGCTCCTGTAGTAACTTATGACTGATCTAGTCACGTCTTCTCTCGTGGTGATGTCTCATCACTGACTTTTTTTAGCACGTAAACCTCTCAGGTTCCTATACATAATCCTAGGGAACTCTAAGACATATTATGTTTTATGTTGGCCTTGCCCGTTTACAAGCCACCATCTCACTATCCTTCAGGTAGTTTTAGAATCACGTTGTTTGGAAATTCTACCTCTGCCTGAGAATGTTTTACAAGTATGACGTCACACTCATGTGTGTAACTAGATTCTACTCTTTGTAGTCCAGATAACCTATATAAGGGTAGGTTCTAACTAACATGCATCTTAACTTTCTCCCCCTAAACTACGAAGGTGTGGCCATAGCTTGACCCATTTTCCTACTATTCTCGACCCCAAGGTTCACTAGACTACCTTGATAGTTCCACGTCTTTTACTTTGTGAGCATGTTTGTCCTTACTAAAGGATAGCTTAGAACGCAATACATATGATCCTGATAACCCCTTGTCGCTACCGGACTTGGTCCTCTCCACCAAAGTCCAAAGCGACTTGTCATATATTGGGTGAATCAATAGGAATATCTCACACCCCATATCTCATCACGTTTTTTGAGTCCATAACTTGAACTTAGATCCTGAAGACTCCCACTTAACCAAAACTCACTCGAGGTAATGGTTTGCTTGAGGGATGCTTAATTCCTATAGCGATCGTCTTTCCTTGAATGAACAATATTGTCTGGGTCTACTATGTGGTCTGCACTAAGGCAAGCTCTATACTATCTAGGCCTACTGCATGATCTCCATAGAGGCATGCTTGACATCTAGAACTATGGTCACGGGAGGTTGGGTCATAAGTACATCATCTCGTACTAGGCCTTAAAAAGTCTCATGTACATTGGACGACACTTACTTTGCAGCGTCACCTCTCTATCTTCCTAAGGCTATTAAGCTATAACATGTCCTCTCTCGGCCTCCTCACAATAACTTGAATCTAGTATCGACATATAGAGTGAACATTCACTATTTAACGCTCTAAGGCATAATTATAGCTACCACGTAACCTAAGACAAACATCAAGTTCTTACCGGCTTTACAACATATCATAAACTACTAAAAAGGGTTAGATTGCATACCTAGTCGCGACGAGGCGTGTCGTCGAGCTAAGTCATAGAGGTGTACGACTCTTTATCCTTGAAAAAAGTCTACATAATCTAAAACCTGACTGCTCTACTACCAATCTGTCACGACTCGATTTTCAAAGTTCCGAAACTCGGACCGTGACCAAAAAGATGAAAAAAAAAAAAAAAAAAAAAAAGAACACAAGATAAAAATCCAATAAAATTAAAATAAAGGAAAATGAGTTATTGTTTCAAATTTTACAAGGGAGTACAAATATAAAAGAAAATACAAAATACTAAAAAACAACTGAAAATAGACTGACACTTCAGAACGACCCTCTATGTGATGCACATCTCTCGAACGCTCTACCACCTTGATCTGCAGCAAGCGAACACTTGAAAAAAAATAGGAAAACAGAGATGAGTATAAAAATTATACTCAGTAATCTACCTACTTGTAGGCTCTCATCGAATTCTAGGCTTAACGGATTCCTACAAACTTCTCATTGGCTTTAGAGCATCTTGTTCTAGTTTTATCCCCTTATGGCTATTATGGTCCTTTCATTTAAACCCTAAGAGTTTCTTATGTCGAGCTGTAAATGACTAGTGACCTACGAGAAGCTACCTCATGCGGCTTATGAGACTACTTGGTATCTTATCTAGGGGTGAGCTACAACCACCTAGGTCCATAATAGTCCCCCTCATCAGGAAGGGGCTCCCTTATACCATCCAGCTAAATGATTTGTACGACGTGGGCTCACATTTCCCATGCGAAACGACTAGGAGCACTGGGTACTGATTAGGAACCCATGGTCCCCCACAAAGCTATGACATCGTTCACAGACCTTGCAGCCTAAGGATACTCCTAAGGTGATTCGTATGTCGTGGTGGTCCATTCGGCTCCTAAGGGAAGGGTTAGGTCTATACTTAGTGACTAGCCACTCTAACATCAAATCCCTAGACTTATCATAATATTGGATCATGGAAATTGAGTATGCACACAATAGTTAACTAGAATCAACATACTTAGTTCATGCAAAATAAACCTACATGCTCAACAGGGCAATAACATCCATCAACACTCGGAGCGCAGAGTTCACAATTTCCCCTCCTCCTTTTAGCATGAATTAAACATATATCAATATAGCGGAAGCATAAAACATGAATACATGAGTCATATAATTTCCAACTTTATGCAACTTACAGATGCTTTACGCCCAATCATTTCAGATAACGCTTGCATCCTCTATATTACCGTGGCTGGTGCCACAGAGTTAGCCGTGCTTATTCCCCAAATACCGTCATTGTTTCTTCTCCAGGAAAAGAAGTTCACGACCTGTAGGCCTTCTACCTCCACGCGGCATTGCTCCGTCAGGCTATCGCCCATTGCAGAAAATTCCCCAACTGATGTCGTGGCTGGATTATATATATATATTTGATGAATTTTTAGTATTTCATAAATTATTATATATCAGTTAAACTATCTTCAAATTAAAATATTTTAAAATCCAACAAAATATATATATATATATATATATATATATATATATCAAATAAGAATCGAAGGTAACGTGGGCTTAAGGAATCATTTTCAAAGGTGTACGTCGCTATCCTTTTCCGGTCAAAAAACTATATTGGGCTGGAAATGGACTTGGGGCAGTGGGCCCACGCGATCACCGTATTAATGAATTATGAGGGCTTTTTTTTTTTTTTTTTTTTTTTTTTTTTTTTTTTTTTTTTTTTTTTTT
>NW_019272031.1:1223098-1259117 GCF_002738345.1 Cucurbita maxima | reverse complement strand
TTTTTTTTTTTTTTTTTTTTTTTTTTTTTTTTTTTTTTTTTTTTTTTTTTTTTTTTGGCACAAAGTGAAAAGTGAAAAGTCAGAGACGCCATTGGAAAGTCCAAAAAGAGGACAGTCCAAAACTGGACATTTTGGTCATTTGTCCCAAACGAAGCCTTAGTCGGTGCCCGTCTCTCTCTCTCTCTCTCTCCCCGTTTTCTCGGGCTCGTTTCTGACTCGGACAGTCCACCACTTTGAGTTGGCCGTTGGGGAAGCCATTTGGGCCCACTCCTTTCTACACCTCTTTTTTCTTTTTTTTTTTTATTCTTTTAATTATTTGTTCTAAATAAAATATTCATAATTGTAACAATACAATTATGAAATGTAAAGTTCTTTTTAATATTTTAAATATAATATATGGAAATTTGTACTCGATAAAACATATCATATCATCATAACACATCATATCAAACACATGACATGTGTATGAACCACTGGACATATGTCATCATACATAATAATTCTTCAAACCGAACTGACAGTAGGGTGATTTACTTGGTTGGCCTAGGCCGAAGCTACTACAACCCCTTGATGCTAGCTTAAGGTCGTTCTTTGAAATTTAATTATAGGTTATTCTCTGAAATTTAATTCTATTTATCGATTACCAAAATCATAAATTAGAATTCTACCATCAAAATTGACTCACTATTTAAACTAGCTAAACCTAATTTTACCTAAAATAATTTAATAATTTAAGCTGGATTATAAATAATTTAAACTAATTAAATCTAATTTTTCATATAAAAATTTAGACTTTAACTCAAATAAGTTAACTAACTAAAACATAGTCATATTAACCTTAAACGCTTCCGAAGAGTTAAAACTAGTAGAATGGAGTCCGAGCGTATCATACCCAAGTCAGATAAGTCAAAATGTATTCTCCAACTAGCTTCGAACCGTTTAAGTGGGATGAAAAGAAGTAAGGATCTCCTTTTTACAATGTAGTCTAACTCCTCACTTTTTACCATCACTAGAGGCGTCCTAACCTAGGTCATCATTTAGTCAACCTAACTCTAAGCCCTTAGCTTAGCTATGTATGGATAAACATATTCTACAAGGAAAACACTTAGTCAAACACTTGGAGTAAAACATACTATATCATGCATACAAGCAAATAAGCTGGAGATAGAGTCATCAATCACCTGGAGTATAGATCACAATACTAAACAAAAAACGACATAGGTCTGAGAGTGCAAGAATCTGGATCCTCTGATCGTGCACTCATGATCCTGAGGTGCTTAGTCCACTAGAGGCGTCCTAACTTAGGTCATCAATTAGCCAACCTAACTCTAAGCTCATAGCTCTGTATGGATAAGCACACTCTACAAGGAGAATATTTTGTCAAACACTTGGAGGTAAACACATGTTATATCATGCATACAAGCAAATAAGTTGAAAATAACATCCATCAATCACTCGAAGTACATATCATAATATTAAACAAGAAATAACACCTGATGGCTACGTTACTTACTCTTCACTTTTAAAAGTGAAAACTATCCCTACATACCATCACGAGTCCTTCCAACATGTTTTGTTTTCACTCACTCTTAGCTTTTAAGAGTGAAAAATATCCTACATATTAACACGAATCCTTCCCGCATGTTTTGTCTTTACTCACATGCATTCTAAGAAAACACAAGTAAACTATCCCTACAGACCAACACAAGTCCTTCCAGTATGTTTTGTCTTCACTCACATGCATTCTAGGAAAACAGAGTCCTTCCAGCATGTTTTGACTTCACTCACATGCATTCTAGGAAAACTATGAGGAGGTCACCCAACATAGAATTGCTCCAAGCAAAGCACGTTTAACCATAGAGCCACAAAAAAAAAAAAATGTACCTTATTGATATAAATAGTGATTTTTAATTCTTTTAAATCTTTTATAAACATTTTATTCTCACGATTGCTTTTATTTGAATGTGATCTCAAGTGGTGGATGGAGTTTTCAAAACATTAAATATATATATATATATATATATATGATTAATGATTGTGCATGGCTTCTCTACCTAATATGCAATTATAAAAATGCCGCGTTGAAATTTAATATTTAAATGATGAAAAAGAAGCAAAAGGTTAATTAAAGAAAACCATAATTACTAATGATATTGTCACTAAATTAATTATATAAGAATGCCAAAAGACCATATTACCCTTTTAAAATTATTGAGATTGCAATTGCCTTTTCATACCTTCCATTGATTCTTTGTTATTCAATTCTAGTCGTCAATTTTTTTTTTTTTTTTTCTTAATGCCCTTTTTTTTAATTAAAATATTTCGTACTTTTTGAAGGTATTTAAATTATAATGAAGAACTTATGTATTTTTTAAATAAAGGTACAAAGAATAGTTGGTGAGTGAAGATAGCGTTAGAATATTGAAATACAATAATCTTTTTTTTTTTAAGAAAAAGAAAGGCAAGGGATTAGAGAGAGAAAAAGAAAAAGGAAATGATTAAATGTATCTCTTTTCTTTTTTTTAAATTCATGTTTAATATTTATATATGTTTGTATAATTAGCGGATTTTAAAACGTCGGGTGTCAAGAATGTGAAATCCCACCATCCCATATTGGTTGGGAAGGAGAACGAAACACCCTTTCTAGATGTGTGGAAATCTTTCCCTAGTAAACTTGTTTTAAAGCATTGAGAGGATGTCAGAAAGTAAAAGTCTAAAGAGAACAATATTTATTAGCAGTGAGTCAGAGCCAGACACCGAACTATGTGCCAACGAGGGAGATCTTCCTTAAAGGGGGTAGACACGAGGCAGTGTGCCAATAAGGACAATGAAACCCGAAGGGGGTGGATTTGGTGGGGTCCCACATTGATTGGGAGGAGAACGAAACACCCTTTATAAGAGTGTGTAAACCTCTCAAACGATAACATTTCGTTTACTTTTATAATTATCAACTAGCTACTTACCTAAAAAAAACTATCGCATGTGATAATAGTATGTTCCTTTTCTTTATAATTCACGAAAACGCTAGTCAGCCCCTAAAACCGTGTTAAAGTTAGCACCATTCAAAATATATTTAAAAATCAAAGAGAAATGGATTAAACTCGTTAGACTAAATTGAATTGATTCAACTAAATTAGTTCAAAATTATCAATTAGCTTGATCGTGACCAATTTGGTGGCAATGCTTCCCTTCAGTGAAACCATACTAAACCTTATTAGAATTGAACGTTAACCTGTCATACGAAATTTAACGAAATACGAAATTTAAGGTTTAATTTACATAATATATTAATTATAATTTGTACCAATTAAAAAAAAAAAAAAAAAGACAATTAGGTCAATTTTATCATATTCAAATATATAATTAAAATTTTATAAATTACTTCAAATGAAAATTTGGGTCAACAATAGCTACAATCAATGTTTAAAATGTTTTGCCACATGTCGAAATTTCAGTGGATAAAATAATTTTCTCAAGATGTTGAAAAAATATCGAGTAAAATCGTTTTACTAAGTTTTCAATACTTTAATAATTATAAAATTATTATATTTTTAACGATTGGTTGACCTAATCTCTATATGAATATTATCTAAATAATGTATTATGATAACTTTTATTAAATAATTGAAAAAATCATTAATTTTCATGATTTTTATATTTTTATTACTTATATTTTTAGATATATGATGAAAATTGTATGATTTGTTGGCATTCCTATAAATTAGAACCCGACAAACTTTGGTCGCAATAATAATGTTGACGACATTGCTATAAATGCTATCCAATATCATATGAAAGCTATAGCTAAAATTAATATATTCATAATCGAAACATGATTTGACATTTAGATCTATCTCGATTTTAAAAAATTTAGATCGATTGTAACAGAAGTTAAAGGAAAAAAAAAATGGGGGGAGGGAGAGTCACTGAAAAATCACGGAATTTTGACGAGAAGCCAACACTTCTAGAAATCCCAATCAATCAAGCATCCCTCCCCCGGTTTATGTTATATTATGATATAATGATGTTGTAGTGCAGATGTTATATGATGATGTGATGATATGAGATGATAACATGATGATGAGATGACATAATATGACGTTATTCCATATTAAAATGATGTGCATGTATTAAATGTCATGATGTATTATTATACGATGATTTTTCAAACCCAACACTAGTTAATGTTAATGATCGTATGAAGGCAATGGATGCATGTTACTTAGAGTAATATATGGATGGGTACAGGGTTATGTCATAAAGATGAAAACTATTGGGGCTCATGCATTTTGTGTGTACATATATCGAGTTACTTCTCTATTAATGATGATGAGTATTGACGCGTACACTATGATGATGATAATCATCATGCCTCACATGATACTCGAGGGTCTACTGTCCTCTAGACGTCGCTACAGAGAGCTAGCTCGATTATGATGAGTTTAGAGGGGTGCGAACCGTTTGGAGATCCACACTTGCATGTGTGGGTTATGTGTAGGAAAATACTATAAATCCAATTTTATCCAGACGGGAGACCACCCCTATGATGTTTAACGATAGGTCCCTAATCATGAGTTGCATGTGTTTGCATTCCCTGACCCCAATAGTGGGGTCTTTTACTAAGTATTTCTTAAAATACTCAAGTCCGTGTGCTACTTCTATTTCAGGTGAAAGCAAGACATCCCTATACGACTGAAGATGACATCGCTAATCAAGACCATAACACAAGCATAGGATAATGGTATTTTTATCTCTTAGACTTTAGGTTAGGATGAGGTGTTTTTACTTTCAGTGTTTATTTATTTTATTTAGTATTTTGTTATGTTGTTTTAAATATGTTTTCGAACATGTACGTCTTTGACGGTGTTTTATGATAAAGTTTTAATAAGAGCAGGAGTGTTGATTTATGAGGATAGTCTTCACTCTTAGAAGTGAGAAGTAAGTAACGTGACCATGTTATAGAGAAATGTGAGATCTATAGCTGCCGAATTTGGATTTTGAATTTTAACCTAAATCCCGAGCATGGATTGTTATAATAAATAGAAACGATGATAAAATGCATAGCTTCACAAGACTCAACGCAAACATGCTTCTTATAAACGTGACGTACCATAAAGCTGATATGATCTAGTTCTAAGTGTAAAATAACTTGTAAGCGTCGAACTTTCTTCTTTTGTGCTTCGTTTTAGGTTTTGCTCCTTCATTCAGGCCTTCATGATTTACCGGATTTTTTTAACCAATTGTGTAATTAATTATATATGTAACAACCATGACTAAAAGTATTAAAAGTTATCTTAAATCTCACGAAGTCAAAGATGTCAAGTAAAACATAGAGATAGATACATCCAAAGTCAACCTCAAACATAAAAAGTGTCCTTCACATCTAACGGTTTTTCGTATTATGTATTCTTAAGTACAAAATTTTATAAAAGTGTTCTCAACACAATCTAAGAATTTATATTTAAATGGTAACTAGAAATAAAAATACTCATTAATAAGGGCCTAAAATCTTGATTTATTACCAAAAATAAAAAAATTATTTATCTTCAAATTAATAACATGGTAAAATTGGCTTATTAAAAAAATATCAGAATCTGTCAAGAACAGCAGTGAAATTGAAAGTCTTATTAATAAAAAAACGTTGGTAAAAAAAAATTTGAAAAGATTTGACGTAACCAAAAATTTAGCATAAAAACGTGAGAATAAAAGAAAAGGATCTTAAAGAAGTAGCAATAATGAAGTTGGAATAAACAATGGAGAGTGAGAGAGACGAGAGATGAAGAAGAAGAAGAAGAAGAGAAAATGAAAATGTTTGTACTCATACGTTGCTTGCGTTGGCCTACATACAAAATCTGCCCTTTTTCCTGTTTTTCACTAATTTCCACACTTTTAATTCCCCCCTTTTCCTTTTTCGCCGACACACTCTTACTCCCATTTTCCCATTTCCATCCCCCCCCTCTCCCTCTCTCTTCATAAGCTTCGAATCTCTTTCTCTCTCTAGCTGTCATTTTCTTTTATGGCGATGCTTCCTCCCTCTCCCCATTGATCTCTACTTCATTCTTGCTTCTGCATGTTCTAAACCCTTGAAGAACAAGAGGGTATCAGAGCACTGCTGAATGTGTTTGGAGGTGTAATGGCTTTCTGGGTGTTTTTCTTCTTGATCTTTGGTTCTGTTCCGCTTGTTCCTGCTCTTACTCTTGCTTCTGATGGTGGGTAATGGGTTGATTTCTGTTTAGCTTTCCATTTCCCCTTTTCTTCTCTGTTTTTTGATCTGGGATTGCTGGATTTGGTGGATTTGGGTTGTTTGGAATCTGATTCGTGTATGTTCTATTGGGATTTTGATTTGTTTGTTGTTTATATGTCTATTGATCTCTGTTGAGAAAACCCAGTTCAGTGATTTCCTCTGTTCTTGTTGAGTTATGAATTTTCTGAAAATGTTAGAGGATGGTTGGGAGGGAGTCCCAAGTTGGCTATTAAAGTGGACAATGTTATACTCTTGTGGAGAGTCGTGATTCCTAACATTGGTAGCAGAGTCATGTCTTTAACTAAACTATATCAATAGAATCCTCAAATGTCGAACAAAGACGTTGTGAGCCTAGTCAAAAGTGAGTCAAGTGTCGAACATAGGGTGTACTTTGTTCGAGGGCTCCATACACCTTAGTGGAGGCTCTGTGGTGATTTTTTTCGAGGGGAGGATTGTTGAGGATTGTTGAGGATTGTTGGGAGGGAGTCCTACGTTGGGTAATTAAAGGGATGATCTAAGTAAGTAAATATATCTCCCTTGGTATGAGGCATTTTGGGGAAGCCCAAAGCAAAGCCACAAGAGCTTATACTCAAAGTGGACAATATCATACCCTTGTGGAGAGTCGTGATTCCTAACATGGTATCAAAATCATGCCCTTAAATAACCCATATCAATCGAATCCTTAAATATCGAACAAAGACGTTGTGAGCCTTGAAGGTGTAGTCAAAAGTGAGTCAAGTGTCGAACAAATGGTGTACTTTGTTCGAGGGCTCTAGAGAAGTCGAGCCTCGATTAAAGGGAGGTTGTTCGAGGGCTCCATATACCTCAATGGAGGCTCCATGGTGTACGAAGATTGTTGGGAGGGAGTGCTACATTGGTTAATTTAGGGAATGAATATGTGTTTATAAGTAAGGAATACATCTCCATTGGTATGAGGCCTTTTGGGGAAGTCCAAAGAAAAGTCATGAGAACTTAAGCGCAAAGTAGACAATATCATACCATTGTGGAGAGTCGTGATTCATAACAGAAACCTCTTGGCAAATGATTGTTATTCTTCTCATGTTTCTTTCTAATGTTGTAGTTCAAGCTTTGCAAGTTATATACACCTCATTGAACAGTCCTCCACAGCTGACTGGCTGGATTGGTAGTGGCGGTGATCCATGTGTTGAGTTATGGAAAGGGGTGACATGTGAAGGCTCTGCTGTTGTCTCCATGTGAGTGATACTCATAATTCCTGTATGGCATTCTATTGCTTGATTGCTTTAACTAATCCGATTTGCTGCTCATTGCAATAGTGAGATTCCTGGGTTGGGGCTGAATGGCACGATGGGCTATGCGCTCTCGAGCCTTATTTCATTGAGAAATCTGTGAGTGTTCTATGCTATTTTCCTATCATGTTCTTGTGGGGTTCCCAAATTTGATAATCTATGTTTTTTCAGTGATATGAGCGACAACAATATTCACGACACGATTCCTTACCAATTACCGCCGAACCTCACGAGCCTGTATGCATAATCATGGTTTTGATTTGGTTCTTTGTTTGTTCTTGTGTAGTTTCTAACTTCTGTTCAATCATCTGTGTAGAAATATGGCAAAAAACAAATTAACTGGTAATCTTCCTTATTCACTTTCCACCATGGCTTCTCTCAATTATCTGTGAGTGATTTTACAGTTCAATATATCGGTCAACGTTTTTTTAAGCAATTAAATTAGAATTTGATGCCACTGACCGTGTTTCTCCCTCGAACCCTCCCGTTTAGAAATATGAGCCATAATTTGCTAGCTCAGGCGATAGGAGACGTTTTCACGAATCTTACTTCCCTGGGGACCTTGTAAGATTCTTCTTTGAATCATCCCTTTCGGTTCTTTGTTTATGTAATAACTTCTTTGTTCACTATGCTTCCATTTTCAGGACTTTTAACGATGTCGATCATATCAAGTCATATTAATGATATCTCATTGAGCTTATCGTCCAATGTTTTTTCAGGGACCTTTCTTTCAACAACTTTACCGGGGATCTTCCGAATTCGTTGAGCTCATTGTCAAATATTTCTTCGCTGTAAGTTTTTGAAACTCCGGCGTTCTTTTCTAACGATGATTAAAAAGCAGAAACTGACATTTTAAGTCGATTCGTTCTTCATTTTGTAGCTTTTTACAGAACAATCAATTGACTGGTTCTCTCAATAATCTTATCAGTTTGCCTCTAACGACGCTGTAAGTTCTTATGTAATGTGGCTCCAGCTCCTGTCGGCTGTTATCTCGTTTCCGTTTCTTAATTTCTTTTTCCTTGTGTTACAGAAATGTAGCGAATAATAATTTCAGTGGATGGATACCTCAAGAACTGAAGTCGATCGAAAATTTCATGTCAGTGATTGCTTATTTATCTTCGATATATTAAACTGTTGCATAATGTATTTAAATATATCGTCTACGTAAAACAGATACGATGGAAATTCATTCGACAACAGTCCTGCACCTCCTCCACCACCTTTTACTCCACCTCCTCCCGGTCGATCTCGTAACAGCCCCCGACGCCCTGGGTCTGGCGGTGGCAACCACACTGCCTCAAGCTCTGATAGCAGTTCATCAAACTCGAAGAAAGGCTTGTCAGTTTTGGAAATAGTAGGGATAATTTTGGGTGCTATAATTTTTGTCCTCATTGTGTTAGTTGCTTTTGCTGTATGCATCCAGAAGAGAAAACGGAAGAACATCGGTCTACGAGCTTCGAGTGGAAGGCTGTCTATTGGCACTAGTGGTAGGGGATAATTAGCATTAGTTATGATTCAGTTCGACTATGACGATCAGCTAAACATCTTGATCTTAACCTTTGTTACAGTGAATACGGAGGTGCATGAGCATCGGGTTAAAAGCGTTGCTGCTGTTGCAGATATTAAACCACTCCCTGCGGAGAAAATGAATCCCGAGAGATTACAAGCGAAAAACGGATCGGTGAAAAGGATAAAGTCCCTTACTGCTACTTCTTATACTGTTGCTTCTCTTCAAAGTGCAACAAATAGCTTTAGTCAAGAATGCATAGTTGGTGAAGGCTCTCTCGGTCGTGTTTACAAAGCCGAGTTTCCAAACGGGAAGGTAACTTCGTCTGATCTTCAATAATAAGTCCCAAAGAGTGAGCATATACATCTAGAATCAGTTTCTGCTTTCTGAACTTGTGCACGGTTCTGTTTCGAAACACGATGCTTGTTGATCTATCCATTGTTGCATCGTTGGTCGACGGGTTGCTACCTATAGCTATTAATTTACAGCATGAAGATGACAATTTTTTTTTTTAATAACATAATGTGAGTTAATTCCTCATAGATAATGGCGATCAAGAAAATCGACAATGCAGCATTATCGCTACAGGAAGAAGACAATTTTCTTGAAGCGGTCTCAAACATGTCAAGATTGAGGCACACGAATATTGTGACACTAAATGGTTATTGCATCGAGCATGGTCAGCGTCTTCTCGTTTACGAGTTCATTGGAAATGGAAGTTTACACGACATGCTCCATTTTGCTGAAGATAGTAGCAAGACACTGACTTGGAACGCACGTGTCCGAGTAGCACTTGGAACAGCTAGAGCTTTAGAGTATGTTCGAGTTCATTACAAGCTTTGCCAGTCTCTTCTCGAGTTCGAAAAATGCTATTCCAATTTTCGTTTAACTCTGAACATTTCTATTGTAGATACTTGCATGAGGTATGCTTGCCTTCTGTTGTACATAGAAACTTGAAGACAGCAAACATATTACTTGATGAAGAGCTCAACCCCCATTTGTCTGATTCCGGTTTGGCTGCCTTAACGCCCAACACAGAGCGACAGGTTAACACTCTAGGATTCTTATTATTTCGAGCTCGTAAACGAGTTAACAAACAATTCTTGCAGGTTTCTACTCAGATGGTTGGTTCCTTTGGCTACAGTGCTCCGGAATTTGCCTTGTCGGGAATATACACCGTTAAAAGCGACGTGTACAGCTTTGGCGTGGTGATGTTGGAGCTGTTGACGGGACGAAAGCCGCTTGATAGGTAAACTATTCTCCTTGGAACTAAGTTGGATACATTTGATTAAACATATCCATTTCTTGCTGATATATCTTATGTAATTTCTCGCATCCCCTTCGTCGTTTTGTTCAGCTCGAGGGTGAGATCGGAGCAGTCACTTGTGAGATGGGCTACTCCCCAACTTCACGATATTGACGCCTTAGCGAAAATGGTCGATCCTACTTTGAATGGAATGTACCCCGCAAAATCTCTATCGCGCTTCGCCGACATCATTGCTTTGTGTGTTCAGGTAATCTTCTTTAGTAACCGTGCAATCTAACTGTAATGGCCCAAGCCAACCGCTAACAGATATGTCCTCTTTAGACTTTTTCTTTCGAGCTTCCTCTCAAGGTTTTTAAAATGCGTCTATTAGGGAGAGGTTTCCACACTCTTATAAAGGGTGTTTCGATCTCCTCCTCAACCGACGTGGGATCTCACAATCCACCTCCCTTGGGGGTCCAGCGCCCTCGTTGGCACTCGTTTCCTTCTCCAATCGATGTGAGACTCCCAATCCACCCCTTCAGGGCCCAACGTCCTTCCTGGCACACTGTCTCGTGTTCATCCCCTTTGGGGCTCAGTCTTCTCCCTAGTACATCAGCCATTGTCGGGTTCTGATATCATTTGTCACGGCCTAAACCCACTGCTAGTTGATATTGTCCTCTTTGGGCTTTCTCTTTCGGGCTTCCTCTCAAGGTTTTTAAAATGCGTTTACTAGGGAGAGGTTTACACACCCGTATAAAAAGTGTTTCGTTCTCTTCCCCAACCAATATGGGATCTCACACTAACTAATTAAAACGAAAACAAACGTACTCGTTGGGATCTTTGTACTCTCTCTCTCTATATATTCGAAGTTATTAGTTCTAAGATTTGACGCTTTTGCAGCCGGAACCCGAATTTCGACCTCCAATGTCAGAAGTAGTACAAGCATTGGTGCGTTTAGTGCAAAGAGCCAGTGTGGTAAAGAGGCATTCGAGCGACGAGTCGGGTTTCAGTTACAAAACGCCCGACCACGATGCAGTTGAGTTGCAATTTTGAGTACAAAAAACACACTCAGAAGCCAGACCAGAGGGCTGAGGGATGATGAGACAAAGCTGTCAACCAGTTGTATCTAAATCAGATAATGCAAGCTGTTGTAATTAAAATATTTATTATTGTTGCAAGTTTTTATAACATATGGCCACATTAGAGTGTATAGCAACCAAGAAATGGTTTCTATGTAAGCCTTTGTCTTCCCTTCAATAATAACATTTTCTTTGCTTCTAGATGTTACTCTCCGAGCATCAATGTCCTTATAATTTATTTGATTATAAATAGATAATTTTTCCACCACTTAGGTGTAGTGGATTAAACAAACAAACATTCTCCGCTTTTATGAACACGTTATATCTTTTAATGTTCGAGTATCAATAAAATTTAAATCATATCTTTGAAGGCTCGAGCACTGGTTGAAACTTTCCCATGGTTTAAGATGACATTCTATTCTATTTTGTGTTTTGAGTCTTATTTAATTTGTTTGTGCGAGATCTCACATATGTTGAGGAAGACAATTAAGTATTTTACCTTTATCTAGTATACGTGTTTTAAAAATCACGAGGGAAAATTCGAAATGGACTGTTCAGATAAGATTTGCTAACCCAATTCAAGATAACTTCAAATAATCGATTATTTGAGTGTTAATTTTGTTCTTAAATACGGACAAATTATGATATTTAAGAAGAAAGTGTAATGTTAATACAATTTTTAAAAGTTTATTAAAAATTTTAAATAAAAATTTAAAAGTATTAATAATTTTTTGAAAATTTTAAAATAATTTTTGAAATTCAAATATTTTAGAAAGAGCTCAATAATATTTAAAAAAAAAAACAATTTATTGTGAAATTTACACATTTATGTATTTAAAGTTTTTAAAATATTTGAAAATTTGTAGGTTTGTTTTTGACAGATATTCTCATAGTTCGTACGTGACACACGTGACGGAGGGAGGGAGGGAGGGAGGGTAGCGTTACAGTCTTCACGTGACACACGTGACACACGTGACGGTTGCTTGCAGGAAGAGGTAAAAAGGAAAAGCTAAATCACAAAATGACAAATCTTATGCACTTTGCCAGCTTTTACCATATATCATTTTTTTTTACAGTGGGGGTAGGTTTTGACTGACTTCGTTATCAACTCCTGAATATTTTTTTTTACTGTGGGGTAGCTTTTAATTGAATCAAAGAGTCAAATTCGCTACCGTGACCCGTTTCAGAAAATCTTCGGAAGTCAAGATCCAATCGTTGGTTTTTTTCGATGACGAAATCCCAACGATTACCAGGTGACCCATTAACTAATCTTTCTAATAACTGCTCTGCTTCCTAGGTGCCGTGTGAAGCTGCTACCCGTAAAGACCAATCAATGGTTGACTCTGGAATGACACGTTGAAACTCTTCCTAGTTCGTGCTACTTTAGAATACGTTTATACCGAAGGAAATATTGAATGAAATTCTAAATTGGAGTCGGTTAGACACTCGTTTGAGTAAATATGTCTAACAGATATTTTAGAAAATTTAAGTTTAAATTGAGCTCGATTTTGAAATAAACAGGTAAGTTCAAGTTTCAATTATAAATAAGAAGTTCTAAGCAACGTTTTAGAACAGCCTTGGAATTCCTAAAACTTGAAATTGAAGCGTTTAGATTTTTGGGTATTTCTTCCTCAAATTCTCTTTTAAATTTAAGGGCTATAGTTAACCATTTCCTTTCAAACCAATTTCTACATGTTCTAAATGAACTCTCGAGCAAGTTTGATAAAAGATCCAAGAGTTGAAAACGTCCCAAATACATACCCCAATTTGAGTTTTCATGGCTAACAAGTGAGAAAAATTCTAAAATTCACTCTTCTATAGATCAACACGAACATACGCACTACAACCAAAAGTTCTTTAGTGAGAGTACTTGAGTTCTTTTCCTGTCCATACTTCTTTTGACAACTTAAACTCTAAGGGTACTGACGGTTCTCTATTGATCAGGTAGACTGTTGTATTTACAACATCGATCTTGTTAATCAAGAACTATCCTTGGCAATCCAGATTGAATTCTCATACTCTTTGCCCGCTCATTCAATGTTCTATTAATCCTTTCAACAATTCCATTTTGTCTTGCTTTACCGGGAGCTGTTCTTGTTAATCTAATTCCCTTGTCTCCACAAATGCTTTTAATTCTAACTTGTTATATTCTCCTTCATTGTCAGACCTCAGACATTTAATTTTCAAGCTGGTCTGATTTTCAACTTTAGCTTTCCACTTACTTGTGTTTCAGGAAATAAATCCACACCTTCCTTCTGGAATCATCAATGAAAGTGACATAGAACTTTGATCCACCTAATGATGGAACTCGAGATGTCCCCAAACGCAACCATTTCCAACCATACTTTCTTCAATTCTCTGACAGCTTTTGTGAAGCTAACTCGTTTCTATTTGCCAGTAGTATTGTTTCTATATTGGCTACAACATCATGGTTCAACATAAATGTTCTGTAATTTTGTTATATAGCTCAATTAAATGTACAATTAGGCTCGATTCATGCAAATTGATATTTTTTTCCCGTTGAATCACAAATGAATTATTTCATGCTTACTAATTAGAATAAATGGAGAAATTAATGAGAAAATGATTTGTAGGAGTGTAAAATTAACTACAAAAAGGCTTGATATAACTCTACTTTTGGAGAGTTATCAACCATACCCTTGAATTTGATGCACTTTCAGTGCCAGATTTTGCGCCACGTGCTACCACCATAGCACCCTTCACAATCTTCCATGAACTCTTTCCAAACTGTGTTGCATAACTTGTGTTATCCAACTAACCAATAGAGATCAAGTTCTTCTTGAGACCAATAATATATCTAACATTCTTTAATGTTCTTTGATTATATGTCATTTTATGCAGACATCCTCTTTTCCTTCGATCTCCAAGGCTTTGTTGTCGGCAAGATACACCTTTTCAAAATTTTAAGAATTGAAATTCTGGAACAACTTTTTATTTGGAGATGAATGAAAAAATGCATCTGAATTCAAAATCTGGGATTCAATCGGAGTGTCCATGCTGAGGATTAAAGCATCCCTAATGTCTTTGGCTGAATTTAAAGAATCATCGTCATCTTGCTTTCTCTTTGGTCTTGTACAATTTGTTCGAAAGTGACATTTTCTCCACAACTCCAATACGTTATGTTTGGTCGGTTTGGAAAATTTCACGGTTCTTTGATTTTGATCGACCTTTATTTGCGCCCTTTGATTTACTTCTTCCCCTTTGATCAACACTGAGAGCGCTACTAGATGAATCTTCAATTTCTTGTTTATGAATACTTTCGTTGAGAACTAAATCTTGGATTTCATCTAACTTCAGTTTTTCAAATCTTCAAGACCTGTTGATCTTGAGAACAACAATATCCCACAATTCGGATAAAGATAAACATCAAAATCAGTGCTTTAATTTCATCATCGAAATTAATTGTCATCGAACTCAATTGACACACAATCATATTGAATTTATTTATATGATCAGCAACAGATCCACCTTCAAACATTTGTAGATTGAACAATCTCTGCATCAAATATACCTTGTTCACAGTCGACTATTTTTTGTACGTATTAGATAACTCCTTCAACAGGTTCGAATCCTCTTCTCCTTGATGATATTGAACGCCATGTTTCTGGATAGCGTCAACCGGATCAACCCTAAGGTCTGTCGATCCTTGAACTTCCACTACTCCGTGGTCATGGTATCTGGCTTCACCCTCAATAGGGGTTTGTAAAAATCTTTCTGGAACAGATAATCTTCAATCTGCATCTTCCAGAAACTGAAATTGAATCCATCAAACTTCTCAATTTCAATCTTTGAAATTTTCATCTTTACAGGTCGTGGTGAATCTCGTTTAGCTCTGATACCAGTTGTTAGGATCGCACAACAACGCACACACGAACACAAAAAGCAGGATAGAGAAAATACAATGAAGAATATTGGCATATGTCCCTGATCATAACCATCTACGGTATATAAATATCTATCTCTACCAACTTTTTACTATAAATAGGCATAAGCTACTTATGAAATGATAGCGAGTTAATTTTGTCTAAAATTTTATTAAGACACTCCTAGATTATGGGAACTAGGAAACATGGGACTGATGTCATTTTCTTTTAAATAGTTTCGTTGAACTAATGAGTTAAATTGTATGTTTTTAAATTTCTTTATAAAAGAATTCGGGAGCGTGATTTTTTTTGAAATGTCTTTTAGCATAAAATTTTAGTGTTAAGTGACATCAAACTTGTAGGTGTGCAAAATGTTGGATCGTTACCGATATGTTTAGCAAGGGAATTATTATTATCGGGATGTGTGAGAGAATAGAATGCGGTCATAATTTTCAAAGTTGATTCAGCTATTGCGACCAATGCACAATTGTATTCCTAAACAACAAATTTCATGTAATTAGGGTGAGGATTACTTCCGATTGATAAATAAATAATGGAAAAGAATGGTACTGTGATTCAAAGCTAGGTTGCAACTTTGCATAATTTTGATATTCAAATGGGACACTTGACTGATTAAAATTTACTTGACCTTAAAATTAGCAATTACCAATTGTTTTTGTTCCCATAAAGCCTGAATTCTCTCCCTCTCATTTCGATTTCTCGGATCCAACTTGGATCCGTCATCATCTCTGAGAGAAATGGCCTCCATGGATGACCTTCCAATCTCTGTAATGGGATCTAATTTCAAGCGAAACAGCGTCGTTGCCGAGCCAGTTACTGATGAGGAAGGCTCCGATTCGCCAGAAAGCAGAGTCGGCATTAGCCATGTGCGTTCTGGCTCGACCACGCCGAGGAATCGTCAAGCCTCACCGACTCATTCTCCCCGCCTCGGTCCGAGTCGATTGGGGAGCTTTGATCAATCCTCCGGTGATGTTCATCACGCCTCTTCGTTTTCAGGGTTCAAGCTTTTCGGATTTTCGTCGAATGAGAGCTTGCACAAACTGAAAGTCGATAGGCGGGTAAAGAAGAGGGCGGGGATAGTGTGGTACCGGAGAAAGCGATTCAAAGGGATTTTGATTTTGATTTTGTTGGTCGGGATGTTTTTCTTGGTGAATTGGGTCATGCTTTTGAGATTACAAGAGCAAGATGATATAATTCAAGAACATGATGATAACGAGGCCAATTCCAATCCTGAACTTCCTGGGAATGTTTCTTCCCCGAAGATTTCAGTTCAGGCATGTATTGTTTAGTTCTAAATTGCACTCAATTCGCAGTCCAGTGAATGATTTTCTACACTTCTCTTATATAAGTTTTCATTGTTAATTATGGTAACAGGGAAAACGGAAGGCTGGTAGAAGGAAATGGCCAAAGGGTAACTATGGTAGATTGTTGGCTTTGGCCGCCCATGCATTGGCGGAGGTACACTCCAAGATAATTTTTCGTTCTATCCTCTGTGATTTCTGTGAGATTTGTTATCTGAATTCGTCAGTTAATTGTTCTTAGCAGGGAGAAAATAAACCTGAGCCGAAGGACTTATGGCAAGAGCCAGTGATTGCTTCATCTGCTTGGAAGCCCTGTGCTGATCAACGCAACTGGGAGTCGAGCGGTGATTCAATCTTTCTCAGTTCATGTGCATTTATAATACGTTTCATGTGATTGAAATTTAAGGCAATCAATTTTTTGTTCTGATTTTAATGGTAGTAGAGAGAAATAATGGATACATTATGGTTACTGCAAACGGTGGAATGAATCAACAGCGAGTAGCTGTGAGTGATTTCTCTGATATTTATGAGTGTTTAAACTTTTATTAGTTTAATTCTGATTATTGTTCCTTTTCCTGTATGAACAAGGTTTGCAATGCTGTTGTTCTGGCACGGCTACTTAATTCAACTTTGGTTGTTCCAAGATTTATGTATAGTAGCGTTTGGAAAGATGTGAGGTGATTGCTCTTTCCTATTCTAGATTCTGTCTTAGCAGTTTCATGTAATTCTTGCATCTATGTTGTTGTTAAGTTTCTTGTTCATTAAAAAAGTTTATGCTCTGTTGCTGGATTTATGGCTTAGTTTCCTTTTGGTGGCTGATTGATTGTGAACAAGGGTCTTGCAGCAAGTCTTTCTCAGATGTACATTTTTTCGTTCTATCGCTTTACGATTTAGGGGAAAATTGTAAAACTGCTCCTAATTTGGAAGTTAATGTGGCTGCTATGAACTTATCTATAAAAAATAGAAGGCTGCGGCTGGCTGGTTGACTTTTTTGCTGAGGCCATGCAATAAAGGTTATTGGAATCCTACATTCGATTCTTTCGAACAAGAGAGGCTTGATGCTTTTTGAATTCAATGTATTAATTCCACTTCCTAATTTGGATGGAGTAGGCAAGAGCTCTATGTTTCATTGGCTAGAAAAATATGAAAGTTCCCTTTTCTTGTGATGATATAGTGATTATAGAAACCAACTTAATAAAAAGTTTATGATGTTCTCTTTAACTGAACTGCTTTGTCCTCATTGTATTTATCATGCCATTCATTATTCAGTCAATAAGCATAATTTTCCTGTTATATATTTCTCTGGATGGAAAATTGATGGTACAAGATTCTGTAATATCATAGTCAATTCAGCGATATCTACCAGGAGGAACATTTTATTAACTACATGACTCCTGACATCCATATAGTGAAAGAACTTCCAGATAATTTACGATCCTTAGATTTGGAAGCGATTGGAAGTGTGGTAAGTTTTCAGTTGATCTATTTCCTACGTTCCTTCGTCCTTATGAGTTATGTGTGTGTTTTCAGTTGTCTGATAATCTTAATGGCTCTGCAGGTAACGGATGCTGATGTTGTTAAAGAGGCCAAGCCAAGTTTTTACTTGAAAAACATTCTTCCTATTATAAATAAGAATAAGGTCGTGCATTTTCTGGGTTTTGGTAATCGACTAGCGTTTGACCCATTATCATTTGAGTTACAGGTAATTTGACGTGGACATCCTTGCTATTTATATGCTTTTTCGTTTTACAAGAATGGATGTTGGATCATTGTCTTTTTTTCGTATTTCTTAGTTATGTAGCTGTTCTCTGTGCTTCATATTCCTGATTCGGGTATTCCATCTAGAGACTTCGTTGCAGATGCAATTTTCATGCTCTGAGGTTTGTTCCTAAAATTCAAGAAACTGGTGCTTTGCTTCTTCAAAGGCTACGTCAACAAGAAAGCTACCCAGGGCCGTTGGATAAACGCCTTGTTGGTCCATTTGCAAAATCAACGATGAATGGAAACAAAGCTCGCTCTCCAAAAGCTTCCAGATACCTATCTCTACATTTGAGATTTGAGATTGATATGGTGGCTCATTCTCTTTGTGAATTTGGTGGAGGAGAAGAAGAAAGAAAAGAGTTGGAAGCATATCGGGCAATCCATTTCCCAGCATTGTCTCTTCTCCAGAAAACCACTAAGTACGTATTGTGATTTGGTTCAGTCATCTTTCTGATTTGTTCTCTGTGCTTGTGCAAGAGGATCACAACCATTTCAATCATTATTTACCTATTGTTAATGTAGTTTTCCTTGTTTATATTAACCTCGTGGCTTACCCTTGAGGCCTACATCTTTCAGTCGGACTTCTACACTCCACCACCAGTTTATTTTAGACGGGAGATTTAGATTTCCCACTCTTTGCTTATTTTTCATTGCATGCTTGTCATGCCCAAAAAAATAGAAAGAAAATGATTCTTCACTTATTAAGGTTCCTATAGCCTAGTGAAGATGTTCAAATTCATTGTATTGATCTGTTTTACGAGGGACCTATTGTGAGATCCCACGTCGATTGGGGAGGAGAACGAAACAACCTTTATAAGAGTGTGGAAACCTCTCTCTAGCATACGCGTTTTAAAAACCTTGAGGGGAAACCCGAAAGGGAAAGCCCAAAGAGGACAATATCTGCTAGTGGTGGGTTTGGGCTGTTACAAATGGTATCAGAGCCAGACACCGGGCGATGTGCCAACGAGCAAGCTGAGCCCCGAAGGGAGTGGACATGAGGCGATGTGCCAGCAAGGACGCTGGGCCCCGAAGGGGTGGATTTGGCGGGGGGTCCCACATCGATTGGAGAAAGGAAAGAGTGCCAACGAGGACGCTGGGACCCAAAGAGGGTGGATTGTGAGATCCCACATCAGTTGGGGAGGAGAACAAAACACCCATTACAAGGGTGTGGAAACCTCTCCCTAGAAGACAAGCTTTAAAAACCTTGAGGGGAAGCCCGAAAAGGAAAGCCCAAAGAGGACAAATATCTGCTAGCGGTGGGCTTGGACCGTTACACCTATATCAGACCTAGTGGTGCCCTTTCCGCTTTTATTGTTTATTGTGTGATTTTTTATGACTGAATTTTACATTTGTGCGTTGTGTTATGCCTGTATTTGATCTCTCCTCTGTTTTTAATTTATGACCGTGGCACTCTAACTGTTTATCATAAACGTCATATGTATAATTGGCTATAGTCGTTTTAACTTTACCATTGAGGATGGACGATCTGATATCTAGCCAATAAGTTTTCCCAACCATCAAGTTGTTTTCTTTTCAATGTTCCATCGACATTTCTTTTTTCCTTTTTTCTTTTATCCAGTGACTGCAAATCATAATCATAAGTGCACAAATGGTAAAAATTTCCTCTTCCTTTCTCCTGCTCATAAGTTCCTCCAAAATCTTTCTGAGTCTGCAAGTCCCATTTCATTAAAACGAAATGAGGCATTTATTATTTATGTCTTGGAATATGATTTAACTAAAACGGTTTCTTGTTACAGATTACCTTCTCCTGCTGAACTTAGGTCAGAAGGTCTTTGCCCCTTGACACCAGAGGAAGCAGTACTTATGCTTGCTGCTCTTGGTTTCAAACGCAAGACAAAGATATTTGTGGCAGGCTCACAGATATATGGAGGGAGTTCAAGGTTGACTGCTCTAACTAGCTTGTATCCTAATTTGGTTACAAAGGAGAAGTTGCTTTCAACATCAGAGCTTCAACCCTTTATGAACTTTTCTTCTCAGGTAATAACACGCTTTTGTCACTATCAATCAGTTAGGATGTTATAATAACAATGTTTCTTGCTATGGTAGTTAGCTGGAATATTATTTTTGTTCTCGTGTAGATCAACTTCGGTAAGTAATTCTCTTGAGAATTTTCTCTGACAAGAATACTCTGAACAGAACGTCAGTTCTCATGTCCTTTCTATTTTAGAACCTGTCCATCCGTTCACTACGTTGTATAGCACATGGATGAGAAATTGTTGTTCAAACTTTCTGCCTGTTTGAAGTTATGTACTCGTTCTTTGCATATTTGCAATGCTTCCTTAGTTCTCAAGAAAGTTGTAATTTATGTTTCTGGATTATGATCTTGCCTCTATGTCCTTCCATCAGTTTAGTGTTGATGTGAAAGTTCTTGTCTCCTAATATGAAAAGGTTTCAAGTAGTTTGTTGTCTTATTATCACATACTAGTTGAATGATGGATTTGCTTTCTTTTAGTTGGCGGCATTGGACTACATAGGCTGCACGGCTGCCAATGCATTTGCAATGACAGATTCTGGGAGTCAGTTGTCGTCTCTTGTATCCGGTTATCGGATATACTACGGTGGGGGAAGGATGCCAACGATTCGACCAAACAAACGAAGGCTTGCAAGCATATTTTCAAAGAACAACACTATAGAATGGCGAATTTTTGAGATAAGAGTTAGGAAAGCAGTTAGGCAAACCAAGCACGTCTTTACAAGGCCCAAAGGAAGGAGTGTTTATAGGTATCCACGGTGTAAAGAGTGTATGTGCTGGACAGGGTAACGTGCTTTTCACCTTCTGATTTGAGTCTACTTTTCCATTGTAGTTTAGGCTCATTTGCTGTGAAATTATGAAAGAAACACAAAATGTTGACCAACTGGATTGAAGAGCCCATTTAGCTGTGTTAAACTTCAATATTCAGATTGATAGTGGTAATAGAAGATTTATGTCATTAGAACTGATCATGACATGTTTATGCAATCTTCTTTAGTTTCTTGGTGATGTTTCTCGATGTTTTGATATTTTTTTTTTATTCATTGTAAGAAGAGACCAGTTGGGTTTTTCATGACAGACCCAAAGTAAAAGTGGAGTATTCTCTATATTAGAAAATGGTACAAAACTTGCCACAAATTAAAAGAAAACGGAACTTCATTTTAATCCAAACTTTCTTCTGTCTTTGAAACATCAAAAGAGATGTTATAGGAAAGTCTTCATAGTCTGAATGGAAACACCAGAATTTATATTGGTTCATCCTTAATGAGTTGCATCTTTTCCTACACAAACATTTCAATTCTAGAGGAAGTGTCACACACGATCACTCGAAATTGGTCCTTACTTTCTATTGACCTTCATAAGGTAGCTCCAAACAGTGGTGTTATTATACCTGTCGAGGCTATTTAAACCCTCAATGTAAGGTGACTAAAAAAAATTCTCACTCCCCAAGAAAACTGGGATTGGTTCTTCCACTTCCCTTTCTCTCAACTTTACGAACATCTCACAGAATGATCATAATCTAGAAAAATTGTTCAGTGAGGCTGTCAAATGTGGTTTGCCTCTTAATTACTGTTGGATATGAATTCGGAAGTCCAGCATTTCGTTCTAATAATCATGAGATACAAACTCAAGATACTTTAGTTTCTCTCTGATACATTCAATGGTGTAAAACTACTAACTACATTGTGACATACTCCTTGAATAGTTTTTCATTATTCTGTCCTTACATGAATACTCACGGTTTTTTATTTTTATTTTATTTTTTGGGATAAAAGAATGACTGTGATTTCCCCTCATGTGTGCAAAAGAACTTACCCACGATTCTTTCATGTTGTGTCACAACACTTTTGCACATGTGAAATTCTCTCCATGTCTCTGTCTGGCTTGCAACCTTTTAAAGATCCTAGTGTTGTGGTGCTCATGCCCTTCAAAAATTATCATTTTGGGTTTTAGATTGGACTTCAGATGAGTTTCAACTTCGGACTTTGATAGAGTCTATTTGATGTCTAACCATCCTATAGTGGATTGCCAATTTTTATACTGGTAAAATCCATCGTTTTGAGCTTGCTTTACGTCTAGAAACTAACATTCAGTTGAAAAGAACAAACCAATCCTGACTTTAGGATACAGAAACAGCCAAAACTGACAAAGGGATCCTTCCAATATGATTTAAACTTCCTGTGAAAAGAATCTCCCCAAAGGTAAAGTGATTCATTTTGTGTGTAACTTTGATCTGTATTTCCAAGTTTTGGAGTCCTCCTGGTGCTATGGTGAACCATGGTGGATTGATGTTGATTGTTGTCCCATTTGGTGGGATCACTGACCACACGTATGTCTCCACTTTGGTTCCTACATTCTTCACTCTTCTGTGCAGCACCTGATGCCCAACCAGTGACGATATTGTGACTGAAGGAAGGTTCAGATCTGCCGGGTGTGGCTGTGGGACAGAGGCGTTGCACTGTCCTCCAGTGGTATTTTTTATGACAGCAGGATCCCCAGGTAATGAGCACAAGAAGTTTATGTAGTCTTCATATTCTGTTTCAGGAAGATGTTAGTTTTCTTTATGTTTGAATAGGGTTGGATTGAATCTGTTGGCTAATGTTGAAAACTGAATCAATACATTTATAAGAACACAGGAATAAGAAAACAGGTACAAAATGTAGAAAAATGGAAAATATAACTGACTGGAATATCATCTGATCGTAAAAACTTAATTCCATTTTTTGCTCGACAGGTAGGGTTTCTAAGGTTCCTTATTCCGGTTGTAAAGTTGAAAAAGCCCTTTTCCCTACCCCTGACCTGTCCTATCTTAGTAAATAGATCATAAAAGAAAGATGCACGAAAGGAATTGAAAATGAAAGAAGAATCTATGTTCACGAGATATGGAGTCGAGTGACTATCCTGAATCTCCTCTTCCCCTCCCCTTTTTTTCTTTCTCGTCGAGAATTGAATTCTTTTTTTGTATTGTGTATTTTGATTGATTTGTAGTTTAAGGGCACTCTTCCTAATCTGAGTTTGAGATGGAATAAGACCTAGACGTAGAGTCCCATCTAATTGCAGGTTGAAATGGTTTGGTTTGTGTGTTTTCAAGGGCATGTGTGGATGCATGCTTTTAGGGAATAGTGTTTTTAGTCTGTGCCTACCTAAGAGCTAAACTTTGAGACATCAAGAGTTTTTCTTACTAAGATCAACCAAGAATTTGAACATGTGACCTTTGGTTAGGCGACACTCGAAGAATAACGTTTTTCAGTAAAGTACTTTACTAACGGAGGAGTCCCGCACCCAAAACCAGGTAAAAGTGTTTTCAAGTAGTTTTGAGATTGTCAAAAAACACATTTTACCATGTAGTGAAAAGGTAGTGTGTATCATTGGAACTTACCTGCTGGGAAGACCAGTCCTGGGTCCAAAGCATTGGTCGGTTTGACGAGGCCAGCGCCCAAATCAAAGGGAGTAGAAGGATATAAACGATGAATGTCGAATCCCTCAGCCTGAATAAGGTCTCCATTCATATCATACTTTGTGGCAGTTGTTGACATTGCAGAAGCTATCATGGAAGGAGTCCAAGAAGGATTCTTTTGCTTAATAAGTGCTGCTATTCCCACTATATGAGGTGCTGCCATACTTGTCCCAGACATCAGTGCAAATTGGTAACCTATTTAATTCAGCAGCTATGTTTCAATTCACTTGTTCTCCCCTTTCCATATTACATAAATATGTCTTTTGATTACTTTTGGTTCTTCAGTTCTTATCTACTTTCTGTTTTGGTTCTTTCACTTTCAAAATTTCATGCTACAACTTTCATTGAGCTCTCACAAGGTGAAATTCGATGAAAGTTGAAAGATTAGCCTTGAAATTTTAAAAGCTATGAAGAACCTAAACAAACAGTGATTAAAAATGAGAGATGGAACGTAAGTTTATGTAAGCTCACCCTTCAAAAGTGGCTCTGTAACACTGAGAGGGCTCCAAGCAGCCCAAATTTGGTGGCCAGGTGCAAGAATATCTGGCTTTAGCACATCAGCTACTGTCCTGTTCATGTTCATATAATCTGGTCCTCTGGATGAAAATCTGCTAACTGTTGGTGCTTGGCTTCCAAATGAAGCAACTCTTCCTTCTCCTATGGCTGCTTTCCCTTTAAATTCACTGACCATTCCATTGGCATCCTTGCATGTATTTGCTTCGTAGTAGTTTAGTATCGCCTGTTTTGTTTCATGTGCAATCCAAAAGTTTAAGCTGATGAGTTACAGTGAACTTAATATATTTTTTTTATTGAAGTGGGCGTTTAACTTAGCTTATGTTTTGTGAAGATGTACCTGAGAATCTGATGCGTTCGGGATAAGAATGCCAGGAAGTCTGAAAGTGATGGGCTCGGCGATGAAATCGCCATAGTTGGGATTTGCAATGAGAGCGAAGCCGATGAATCGGAGTGTCATTGCAGTGTGGATGATGGCTGCGAGGGAGGAGGTGCCATTGAGGAATCCTTGAGAGAAAGAGCAGAGGACTATGCTGTTTTGGACAAGATTTGGGTCAAAAGCTTCAGGATATTGGCACTCTTCACTGGGAATTGTCCCATTTTGTTTCATTGCATCCTTGGCTAATACAAGTTTATGTAGAAAAAAAGTGGGTCCTGAGGAAGATGATAGATGCTTAGAATATAGGGGAAAGCCTTTGTTAAGAAAATTGCTTTGAGAACTATAATAGAGATCCCAAAAAATATAGCCACAAAAATGTATAGACCCACCTATTTTAAAATTTGGCTTTGGCTTTGGCTTAAAATTCTTTAAATTAGGGGTGTTTATGAGTTGGGTGCGATCGAGATAGGACATTTTTTAGACTCAACACAATTGTTCGGATTGTCAATTTTTTCAACTCAAACAACTTTTGTTAAATAATGAATTCAATCCAACCATAAATTGTTGGGTTAAATTGGTTCAGGTTGTTCAAATCATTTATTCAAATCCAATCCAAATAGTACCAGTTGGGTTTGTTGCTTAAATAGATGAAAATCATGTTTATAGATCTAAAACTAAATAATTATGAAATAGGTTGTGGTTATGTGTTTAAATCTAGTAAGCTTAATAAGAAAAAACATTGGATGTCTCCAAAGTTCGGGACAAACTTTTCTTAGAATCTTGCCTTCACTTATTTGTGAGAATATGTTGTTCATACTTCCTATCATCTCTTAGTTTTAGTGTGACATACCAGATAATCCTACTCCTCCAACTTTCTGGCCATTCCCAAGAAGAAGTGAGGCCGGATAAACTCTGTCAGTGCCCGAAGCTGCAACGCCGACTGCCCACGGGCTGTAGGAGACGACGGTCGCCGAGGCTGGGCCGTTGTTTCCAACTGCCTGAACCACAAGGATCCCAGCTCGTGTAGCAGATAATATGGCAATGTCGTATATGCTTAGGAAGGTAAGTCCTTCCTCCGGTGGTTCATTTGGTCCGACTGATAATGCCAATATATCAACTCCATCGATCACTGCCTGCACTTATTCGAAACGAACTCGGAATACGAACCTGAAATCTTATTTTATTTTGATTCGTAAAGAAGATTGGAAGAAATTAGTTTGAATAATAGAAAATGAAAAGAGCTTACTTGATCTATTGCTGAAACAACATCGGTTAGAGTGGACATGGTTGGATAAACGGCCTTATAGACAGCAATTCTGTCACAAAAAACAATCACTCTTCTCAAATTACTTACTTTTTCTCTAATTTAATGGAACTTGTCTAGTATCAATTTTTATTCTAGACTTGCAGACTTATATTCTCGATACGTTTTCGTTAGAAAAATAGTAAAAGAGAGTGTATCTCATATACTTTCAATGAATTATGAAACATGTGCAAGGTAGAAAATAAATTAAAAAAATTTAATGTACCTTGCTCGTGGTGCCATCCCACTGGCGAATCCATAGAAAAAACCATTAACATAAACAGGAACTCCACCATTCCCGGCAGCTATGGAAGCGACATGGCTGAGATCAGAGTTCACACAGTGAAGCCAATGAACCAAACCATAACAAACACAAACTTAACATATATACATACGATAAAAAAAAGTTAGTAATCACGACTCTCCATAATAGTACGATATTATCCGCTTTGAGTGTAGGCTCTCATGGCTTTACTGTGGTCTTCCCTAAAAGGCTTTAAACCAATGTAGATGTATTCCTTATTTATAAACCTACGATCATTCACTAAATTAGCCAATGTGGGACTCTCTCCCAACAGTCCTCAACAATCCTCCTCTTGAACAAAGTATACTATAGAGCCTCTCCTGAGGCCTATGGAGCCCTCGAATAGCCTCTCCTTAATCGAGACTCAACTTCTTTCTCTTGAGTCCTCGAACAAAGTACACACTTTGTTCGACACTTGAGTCACTTTTGACTACACCTTCGAGGCTCACAACTTCTTTGTTCGACATTTGAGCATTCTATTGACATGGCTAAGTTAAGGGCATAACTCTGATACTATGTTAGAAACTACAACTTTCCACAATGGTATGTTATTGTCCACTTTGAGCTTAAGCTCTCGTGACTTTGCTTTGAGCTTCCCCAAAAGGCCTTATACCAATGGACATGTATTTCTTATTTATAGACTCACGGTCATTCCCTAAATTAATCAATATAGAGCTCCCTCCCAACAATCCTCAACAAAAAAACGCACCTCCCATGGCCTTCTACATCAAACGGCGAGAGAAAATCAACAGAAGAATTAAGCTTCGCAACAGCTCGAGCCCCCGCCGAGAAAAACCTAGCCCCAACTATCTTCCCATTGCACGAACTCAATGGAAAAAACCGACCCTTTTCACAAAACAGCCTTAAATCTTCATAACCATCATCAAAACCAAAGCTTGGGTGTGTTGGGTCAATCCCAGAGTCCACAAACCCAATAACAATCCCTTCCCCATCAGGGCTAGTTTTAGTCTTCTTGGAACATAACCTTGATTTGGAGGGCACCCCTAGAAACTTAGGGGTGTAAGTTGTCATCTTCCTCACTCCTCTATCTCTCTCCACTAATTTCACTCCATTGGCTTGTCTTAGCTTGGCGGCCTCTGATGGCGTTGTGTGCACTGCAAAGCCATTCATTATGTGCTTGAAGCTTTGAAGCTTTGTGTAGCTTTTTAGTGTGTTTTGAAGAAGATGGTCTTCGTTTGAGCTTTCTTCCATTAAAACTAAGTATATTTGCCTCTCTTCTGCAAAGCAATAAACAAGAACTAAACTTGCTATCAAACCACTAAGTGTTGAACGAAACTCCATCATTCTATGGGTACCCTTTACTGTTTTTCTGTATATGTTTATGTAGAGAAAGAGTAGCAAGGTTAATGTGAAGAAGATACTCATAAATGCTCAACTGGTTGCCAATTTTGAGTTCAAACCCCACGCCAAACAGCCGCTGGTAACGTTTTTCTTCCTTGATTTTGGTGTTTGTAACGTATAATTTGGCATGATTTCAGCCCTCTCAACGTGCATGCACTATCACATGATCTTCCATGTACTAAGTCTACGGTTTAGTTCAAGGTTCAAAGTTCAAATCTCTAATATTTTAGTTGAGTTTGACTCAACTAGCATATTTAGGCAGGTATGATTTAATCATTCAATATTTAAAATTTTAAATTTCGTATGAAAATTGTTATTTGACTTCGCCTTTAATCACTAACAATTCAAATTTTTGGTCTTTTGGTGTATGTTATTTACTTTGATCAACCCAGTGATGTTTGGATTTGGATTGAGTAATCTCATTATAGTTTAGGGTTCAGATACCCAAGGTAAGAGACGTAAAATTAAATATAAAAGTTGAAAGAGTTGTTTTTAGACTAATGTAGGAACAAGTTGAACAGTAAGTTAAAAAGATCGGTCTAAAATGATATGCTAATCCTACTAATGGGATCTAAGAATTATCAGATCATAAACCCTTGTAGATATACAAATTTCTAGATCATGAATGTTAAAACCTTCGAATCAAATTGATTTTATTACAAATGATTTTAAATCTTGAAAATTTGATTCAACAATTAATTGAAGAATGAGACTTTTAGATCTAAACTGTACCCGGACATCAAAATGATAAGAACTGACTCGAAAAGAAAGTAAGATTTGGATCATTTTGTTGATCAAATATCTCAAAACATGAAAATATATTTGAGATTTGAATTATTCCACGAGTAAGATTGATCAAGAAAATTTATTATCATAATTTTAGTATAAAAAAAATAAATAAAACAGTTTAAAACTTAAAATACATTAAATAAAAATACCATAAATCTTGATGTCAAATAGTATATCATAAATTTGTAAGGAATGAAACTTGCTTGGGTGCAGAAATTTTGATTCTTCTCAAAGGCCCAATTTTTATGAAATTTGAAACTTCACTTTGTAGTATTTTAAACCATATTTGTCACGACCCAAAACTTAACAACCGCTCGTGACTCAAAATGACAATGTATAATGTGAACACAAAAAAATATTTGAAAAGACATTCATACATAATTTTTTTTTTTTTTTATCAATACAATGTGTTAAATCGTTGATTAGTTTTGACAATAAAAGACGTGAAAGTTTGCGTACAAAAAGAAGAATAGACTGACACCCCGGGACATGTACAATTTCGTCTATGGCCATCCACATATCTCAAGTACGTTTCTCTCGACCCGTAGCATCACACACCTAGGAAAGAAAAGTGTAGCAAGGATGAGTAGAAAAATTATACTCGGTAAGCCACCTACTTTGTAGGCTCTCATCGTGTTCTAGTAACAAATTCACAGGGCTTCTCATCGGCTCTAAGACGTATGGTTCTAGTTTTATTCCTTTGGGGCTATTCTAGTCTTCGTCTTTTCATTTTAAATCATGAGAGTTCCTTGTCGTGCTGTGAATGACTGGTAACCCTCTATGAGGCGCAACCTCTCCCTTGTCCCATCCAGCTAATAGGTTGTACGACGTGGGTCTCTCGTTTCCCATGCAAAAATAGCTAGATTCAGTCAAGTTTTGATCAGAAACCCCTGTTCTCCCATGAAGCTATTGACACCATTCACACATCTTGCAACCGAATGACAACTCTCAAGGTAGTTTGTAAGCCATGGTGGTCTATTAGGCTACCAGGGAAAAGTTAAGTCTAAAACCAGCTCAACTACAAATTTCTAGTCTTAACATAATATCTAGTTCAATAAAATTAATTGGGTGTGCAAATAATACTTAACTAGAATCAAAGCACATAAAAATAGGGTGTCTAAGGAGGGTGATTTTCCTCAATTAAGTCCTAAGTCACATAAAAATATGGTTAGAATTGAAATTGGGATAAAAATCTAGCAAACAGAAGTCGAAACTGTAAAAAACTAACCCACATGCGTTGGAAGGAAGCCTACTCGCAGGATTCACACGCGAGTGCCGTCGCGGAGGGAAACCTGCATTGGCGGATCGCTGAATCAGTTCGGGTCGGCTCGGTTGGATCACAGATCAGTCAGTTCAACGATTTGCGGGTCGATTAGCGGCGGATCATGGGTTGCAAAAGTCGCATGTCACCAATCAACTAGAGTCGTTCCACACAACGCCTGACGAGTTGCTCCACGCAAACTTCGACACGTGTCCCTCACCTGTCTAATGCGTTTTCCCCCTCGTCGATCGACATGTGGCACGCCAGAATCTTCCTCTCTCCTCCTAGCAGATGAACGGATCGATTTCCGATTAGTTTTTGTTGGATTTTACATTTTTGTATCTTTTAATCCAGAATTCGAATCAACTCAACTTTCTTTCACTAAGCCAGAGTTATGTGGTGACTTCTTAAGACTCCTGTAATAGGCTGAGGTGCATAAAATTTATTTTTTCCAAGTGTTACTAACATTCTTTCAAACTCATGTTGTATGATTAACATACCTCAACTTATATTATAAAAATGCGTAAAAATTTAAAGATCAAAATAAAATATTAAAATAGATTTTTATGTAAAGTTTATAGAACAAGTGAGTGTGAGCTTCCTAGTATTTGACAAGTATTCTTTTCTTAAGATTGGATATTCAAATTCACATCCCCATAAAAATGCTATTTATACAATGAGAAGAGTTCATTTTTTTTTCCTCTCCAGATTTGTCCATACGTTGGGCTATTTTCATAGGCACACTTGTATTCAGCATTTTCAGCAACCTCTAAAGTTTCTGTTTCCACTTTCCAGTGTTCGGTCACATTAAAAGCTGTCAAGACAGAAACAGAAGAGAGAGTTTACCAAAAGGATACAACAAGACCAGCCTGAATTGTTATTAAGAAACTCCCTAAACCCCTACCCCTACACTAAATCATTCACAGTACACACACACACACACACATATATATATAGCTTCCTTCAGTCATAATACAAAAGTTTTACTCAACGAAATCCAAGCTATGTTGAACCCAACAAAGAGTCCCACTGGCAGTGGTCATCTCTTCTGTCGCTTCGACTCTAGCTGCAATAACAAACGTTCGGTTAATCGTTTTACACCACACATCATATAAAAATACATTAAAGAATTGGAATCTTAAAGAAACTGATGATTCTTCCCTTCCTTAAACAGGCAGAACTTGTAGTTTGGTCAGTGAGGGAAGTTGGTTTCATCTATTTTCCATTAATATTCTTACCTGCCTGAGCCATCTGTTGTCACAGAGATTACTAGAGTACTTATAGCTTGACAAAGTCCCGGGAAAAAATGGTGAAAATGGATGCTATTGGAGGTGGGATTTTCCCAGAAATTCCAACTAGTGATGTAGGTTTAGAAATGGACAAGCTTCCAATGTGAAACAACTAAGAGGCGTTAAGAAAACGAAAACAAAGCGCCCCTCTCCCTATCGGTCGAGAAATGCTTACTACTTTGCTCAATGATAGTGCTGAAAGTTGATGTATGTCTTTTCCATCTTACCCAAAAAAAGTATGTTCTTTCAACAAAGAAGTATGCAGGACTTAGTTCAGAAGGCCGGGAAAAAGAGAGCACTTAATGGTGTGCATTAAAAAGGAATTATTGAAATGCAGATTTCTCTAGCAGTGAGGTGGAAGTATGAACCTACACAAGTTTCATCCCTTTACTACAAATGTAAAATTTAGCTTAAATTTCAATGAATCTTTTAACTTTTAAGTATCTAATAAATCCCTTTAACTTTCAATTTTGGGTTCAATAGATTCTTGTCATGTTTGACATTTTGTGAAATTCACTAATCTATTAGATTTAAAGTTGAAAGTACATAATCAAGTAAGAATTTTGTCTTATAGGCCTATAATTTTTTTAAAATATAGAATATAAATGGGACCTGCAACATTTTCAGCATTGTACTGCAAAAGTTTCACAAAATTTATAATTAAAAACCTGAACTTCTTGAACTACAAAACATATTAGAAATGGCCTTAAAAGCTGAGAGACTAAAGTTGTAATTCAACCTAAAATTTTGAAGCAACATAAATATGCCCCATTGTTTGATGATAGATGCTAGATGACTTTCAGCTGAGACAAAGGAAATATCGATCTTAAGAAAAAGCATTTGATGCAATGGCCTTGACGTGTTAGGAATGCAAATCAAAGTTAACTTTAGATGAAATTCAAGATTTAATTTAAATATGATATCATTATGAAAGATAACTTGCACTATATTTTCTTTTATGTGGATAAGCAACGGAAACAACAGATAAAAGAGTAACATAACAGGACTTAAAAGCTATACCGTTCAACTTTAGACACTTTTGTTAAATAGTTGAATAAAAAATAAATGAAAGATGTGGCAAAAGCAGAGAGATTAAATCCAAATTAAAAAAAAAAAAAAAAAAAAAAATCATTTTTTCGGACCATAGAAAGCAAGTTACATTTCGCACTATATTAACAGTGTTCCCAGGCACTCAAGTCAAAAAATGGAAAAACTAAATGGGTATCGTGTTGATAATGAACTGGCATTGACAGATAAGAAAGCATTGATTTTGTCCAGAGGGGTGGGAGAGAGAAGATTTCAGTACTAATATTTTGATTCTTAACTTTTGGGAAGATGATCTCCCAACGAATAATGTCCTCCTAACTTGGATCAAAGGATTTTTTTGTCACAATTATACCCGAACCTTGCAATGGGAGGTTGAAAAACTACATAGAAGCAACTAAAAATGTAACGACCTATGCTCATGATTTGGAACCCGAATTTGGCACCTGATGACCTCAGCATTCCCCTACATCCCTAGTGACATCGTCACATTGCCTACGTTCTTCGCTTCTTAAGAGTGTTTCTAGCATGCTTTGTCCTCATTCACATCCAAGGAAAATTCTTAGGAGGTCACTCAACATAGAATTGCTCAAGTAAAGCATGCTTAACTTTCCTACTATCGAGACACCAAAAAAGAATAGGTACACCTTGTTGGTATGGGTATGACTTTCAATTCTTTCAAGCCTTTCTCAATCCTCCTATCTTCAAGATTGCTCTCACTCAAATGTGATCTCGGTTTATTCATATACCTCTCCTTTACCTAAGTGTCAGATGTCCACCAATTTTCGCGTTGGTTCGTCCCCAAACCACATCTTACTAGGAGAGTATCGCTCTGATACCATTTGTACGATTCATGCCCAGGATTAAGAATCCAGATTTGGCACCAGATGGCCTCAACATTCCCCTACGACATTGTCACGTTACCAACGTTCATTGCTTCTTAAGAGTGAAAACTATTCTCACATGCCAACACAAGTCCTTCCAACATGTTTTGTTCTCACTCACATGCATCCCATGAAAATTCCTAGGAGGTTACCCAACATAAAATTACTCCAAGTAAAACATGCTTAACCATGGAGTTCCTACGATATTGTCACGTTACCTACGTTCCTCGCTTCTTAAGAGTGAAAACTATCCCCATAAACCATAACGAGTCCTTCGAACATGTTTTGTACTCAATCACATGCATCCCAGGAAAATTCCTAGGAGATTACCTAACATAAAATTGCTCAAAGTAAAGCACACTTAACCATAGAGTTCCTATGATTGAGCCACCGAAAAAGAAGGTACACTTTGTTGTTATAGACAGTGACCTTCAATTCTTTTAAGCATTTCTTAGTTATCTTATCCTCACGATCAATCTCATTTAAATATGGTCTCGATTCATTCATATACCCCTCCTTTACTCAGGTGTCACAGAAAAGTTGACTATTATGATAATTATTAAAGCCCAATAAAAGACAATATTGGAAAATAAGGAACTCATTTTTGTTATGAAAAATGAACTTGAATTCATTGATGAATCGAATTGACCAAAGCTCTCAACTCTTTTTATCATACACACAGACACGTTTTAGGTATCTATAATAATTTTCTTGGGCAAGAGGAATATTTGGCATATGCAGAAAAAGAAAACAATATATTCCTACATATAACCATTTTCACGTGAAAGTAGACGAGAAACTAAAATTGGTTATCAGCACAAAAAAAAAAAAAAATAATAATAAAAAGGGGAAGCCGAATGGCTGGCATTTAACGATCATAAGACTGGTTTTTGGAAAGAAAAAAGAAGTAGAAAGTGAACCGAAAGAAAAACCTTGAAATTAAAACATGATTGCTGTAATTGGAAATGAACCAAACTTATGGTCTGCACATTTAGCATAAACTAATCCAAACATTGTATATTTCAATTGTCTTCTTGTTATACTTGTGCTTCTGAGTTAAATCTTTAAATTCACCAGGAAGGAGAAAAAGTCATCTGACGTGAATAAAAGTACATAAAGGATAATATGCTGACAAAGATGATTGATATCCAACTACCAATATACGTAACAGACAACAGTTACTAACCTTGCTATCAGCCACCGGTGATGCTGAAAATGTATTCTCATTTGTCTTGATGTCAGCATCAGATGCACATTCAGAACACACAAAATGGTCCAACTTTTTTGCTTCCTCGATAGTCATACTTACGCAAGCCGGATGATACCTGAAGACCAAAGGAAACATAAGAGTTTTTGTACTTTCAAAAAGAAACAACGTCGCTAGACTGAACTCCTGACTTCGAGACTTTCAAGTTCCAGTACGAAACAAAATGATATAATATAACCACTCCAATCAGAACTTAGCTATTTTGTTCTTATAGAGTTGAAGTGAATATTCTATTTCTAACAACAAATTAAAATCCATGGAAAACTGTACATCACATTGCACTTTGAGGGTTAGTTCCCCACCTATGGATAGGACAATAGCAAGTTAATTGATTAAGGTGACCTTTGTACGGCTTAATCTAATGTCTGAGGTCAGAATGCTAAGGAACTGCAGATGACCATATGCCAAAGCCAAATTCAGTGCACCTAGAACTCTATCTTTGAGTAAACATTTTTTAATTGTTAATTCATATAAACTTAGGGTGAGTTTCATAAAGCTGACTTTTAACCAATTAAAAATACTTCTTAAATGTTCATGATGTTTGGTCACATAACCCAAAAGTGATTGTGAAAAAAATCTAAGAACACTCAAATAACTTTTAAAGTGAGAAGTATTTAACTAGTGCTCCTTTCAAAAAGTTCTCATAAAAAAGTGTGCGACTTTAAAGCACTACTTTAAAAGTTATCCTAAACTCACTCTCTTGGTTCATTATGCTATAAACAAACCACTTCGCTCTGGAAATTCCAAATACAACGGAGAAATCAGCGATTCAGTTCACAAAAGAAAGCATTAATTTCCCAAAATTAACATGGACATTTACCAGTCCTTACAGCCCTCGCATTGCACCATGAGGTCGTCTGGGTTGTAAGGCATTTCACATTTGCAATAGCTGCAAGAAAAAAACAAAAAAAAAAAAAAATCGGAAACCGATTCAAAAAATTTGCACAAGAAGAACACATTCGACAACAGAAAAGATGAAAACTCACACAGCAACTCGGTCTGGCGTGAAAGCTCCAGTAGCAGCCTTGTACTCAAATCTACAATAATAATCCTCAGCACCAACATTCTCAAGCTTAGTGTAGTTTTTAAATGAGTGAACAGTGCACCTCCCTTCAATGGTGTGAGCACTCTGCACGTCGTAATGATCCGACAAGAAGAGCTCCTTAGCTCCATGGAACTGCCTCCGACCTCCAATCGACTCCTCCGGCCGATAGTACCACCGCACTCGAACTTTAATATTGTTTCGATTATCAGCTTCGATCTTCTCGATGCGCGCTACATAAGGTAGTTTACTCGTTTCCGACGGGCGCATCAGAACACAATCTCCGACTGCAGAATCCATCAAATCAGAAGTTATTAAAAAAAAAAAAAAAAACAGCATTAGACGAACAGAGAAAGGGGGAAAACGAAACAAGTTTTGAAAGTTGTAAGCGAAGGAGATTACCTCTAACGATCTTGTTGGTGCCTCTGATAGTGTAAGAGTCCAAGTCTTTCTTGGGCGGTCTGGTTTTGGCCATCCGTGAGGGAGGGAAGCCAGAGTGGTGAAAATGGGAAGGAATTGAGAGTATTTGACAGAGAAATGAGAGGTGTTTTGGGATTGGAAGAGCCGTAGAACTTGGGGGAAGAAGAGAAACCCTAGTTCTTCACCATTAATCTCATCATCGTTGAAGATCAACACTGTCCAGACTGACGCCTTCTTTGGAGCGCAAGCCCGACCCCTTTACATTCACACCTACGTTGGAAGCTCGAATATTTGTTTCTTTTTTCATTAATTAATTAATTAATTTATTTTCCCTTCACAAGGAAGGGCTTAAAAGTAATTTTGCTTTTTGGTTTAATTCTTTTTTTTTTTTTTTTTTTTTT
>NW_019272031.1:1207763-1222862 GCF_002738345.1 Cucurbita maxima | reverse complement strand
TTTTTTTTTTTTTTTTTTTTTTTTGTCCATTTTGGTATTTTCGCCTCTACCAAAGGTCATTTTGGTCATTGTAAAATGTGTATTTTATTTTTGAAGTATAACATGCATAACTAATTCTGTTTACAATTACATAATTATATAATTTTATTAAAATCATTTATTTAAAGATAATTATTAAAATGTCCGGACATTATTGGAAGAAAATTAAATTACATTTTAATTAATTAAATTTATTCTAATAATTTGAATAAACATAAAATAAATAACAAAAATTATTATCTTTAACTAATAAATTTGTTGGAAGTACTCGGGAGAACGAAATAAAAAAATTATTTATTTTATACAAACACCAAAATAATGGTTACAACTTTTCTAGTGTTATTTAATGTTTTTATACATTATTTGAAGTTTTAAAACCATCAAAGTTAAAAATAAATATCAAATATTTATGCTATATTAATATAATGAAATTAATAAATATCAAATATCAAATATTTGGAAATTAAGAAATTAAAGAAAAATAATAATAGAGAGGTAAAAGAAGGTGAGGTGAGTAATAGAGTAGGGAGGTAAGTTGTGATTAAAGATAGAATTAATAACTCGTGGGACCCACAACGAGAGGTTGAAGTTAATAAATTGTGGGACCACAATTCTCTCGAAACATGGTCGAAATTCGAATTCAATACTTGATGATCTCAGTGTTCTCTTGCATTCTCTGAAACATGGTCATGTTACCTACTTATGAATAAAGACTATTCCCACGTACCAAGAGTACTTCCAACCTAATGAAAATAAAAAAAAATATATTTTTTTAATCCACGACTAAGTTTGTTTTATTATTATTATTATTAAAAAAAAAAGTATGTGAAGAGAACACATTTTGTATTAGATAGTTTTAAGAAAGTTAGAAATATTTAGAATTAATTTTAAATATTTTTGGAATTTTATCAAGATTAAATTTTACATTTAAAAATTTAAAAATTAAATTATGATTTAACGTAAAAACTAAATTTATAATTTAACCTAAAATCTAATTAGAAAATAAAAATAAAATATATATATTCAACAAATTTTTTAAAATTAAAATACCTAATTTAAAATTTTTAAAAAATTCTTCTAAGGTAAATTTTTAAAATTAGGTTAAAATTTAACATCGAATTTTAAAATTTTAATATCTTAAGATACATATAACAAGTTTTACCTATAATTTTAGAAATTTAATTGCCTAATAAATATTCTAACTTCCATTTTTGTATTTAATACTAGGTGCATTATAACTTAATAAACAAAAAAAAAAAATTAAAAAAAGGACCATTTTAATCTTTTAAAACAAAATTAAGAAATTCATAATGGCTTGGGCTCAACCTTAAATAAGCTAAGCGGTAGAAACTACCAAGCTAGAGTATAGCAGGGGTAGAGGAAATTTTTGGTAAAACCGTGAAATACATAGAGATTGGAAAGAACAACAATGACAAAAACACTCAGCTGGGCCGACACTGAGAGACGAAAACTAGAGGAGCGAAAGAGATTAGATACCTACCTTCTAAAATTTGGTTATCTGTTCCTTGAATAAACTAGTAATTTAACCTATCATTAGCTGTCAAAACTCCTTTTTAAGTCAATGATGAAGACACAATGCCAACCCTCTCAAGTCCTTAATTTGTCAAGGTCCCCACCACTCTCAGCTGCTAAGTCCCCTAGGGTAAAAGCTTACCCTCCCTCCCCCTACTACCCCTACGCTGTCTTCTAGGGGTTAGATAGATCTAAACCGCTACAACAATTCTAGTCACTACCATCATCATAACATAATCGTTATGATCATTTTGTAGGAAAATAAGTGTTTAAACTTTATCATAAAACACAAACTTTATCTTAAAACACTATTGTGGACTTGTGTGTTTGAAAACATCTTTAAAACGAACTTCTCATGCTTGATCATCCATGCCTCCTCCACATATATAAGAAAAGCAGGCTCAAAATATATCTGTAAAAAGAGGAATTCTTGCAGTAACTTGTATAGCAGCAAATGTCTTCTGACAGAACATGAACAAAATAGACACCAAACATCCTCTTTCTAACAACACTGATGATATTCAAATTTAGAACCATTTCAATGCTAAAATCCTTGTTTTCTGGTATGTATCAGAGATAACTTATCTTAGGTGCTAGAACTTCTGGATGACAACGGAACTCGCAAGACCGGCCTGCTCGATTGTCTGAGTCATGTCGCTGAGAAGTTTGGGAGGGAAACCCATCAACTGCAGCTGATAGTTTCTGGCACCCCCTGGCCTAGACGCGTCGATGAAAGCACGAACATCGCTGATTGTGTGATGGTAATTGAAATGAGCTATCATCCGTGTTCCATCTGCCAACCTAAGCTGAATTGAGGTTGATGGCAACGATTCATCCACAACGAGCCCTGCAGAGGGGCTTGGACTGCTATTGACATTACCGGGAGTAGAAGTTGGCTCGTTTGTTGCTTGGGTTGGCGTGGAACCACCAAGAGTTCTTCCTACACCTTGAAATGGAAGGCGTGGCTTTTCTGGTTCCTGCAAGATACAAAATACGGAGTGTAATATTTATATGCTCCGGCGACTACAAACTCGAAAAATGTTCAGGAACATTAACTGAAGGTAAAATACAGAGTCGAAAGCTCCCAAACTTTAACAGATTCTAGACTCTTGAAAGAATTCTATCAACTATCCTGGTTTGTTTATATGTTCAAATTGTAGAACCAACCAGTGAAATCTAACAAGGTTACTTACACGATACTCCTCCATCCTCCTAATCAAATTCACATGAACGGACGACCTCCTATCTGCAGGTTCAAGCTCTCTGGGGCACTCGGACTTTCTGATGCTCTGGATTGAAATAATACAGTAAACACAACCATCTCAGGACAGTAATCAGTAATCCGAAAAAAGAAACGTATCTAATGGAGTGAATGAAACAAGAAACATTCTGCAACATTTCTACAAGAAATCGACAAACTTACAAACATTGATCAAATATTTCCCTTAAAGTACATTTCATGTGTTGTTTCCAATATTATCCATGGATGCATGCAAACACATGCACACAAATATTCCATTAGAACGTTAAAAGTATCGTATTCCACTTACCTCCAAAAAGGATGCATTTTCAGGATCATCCAACCTCCTTAAAGGCCCATCGTTTACAGTAAAGCCATTACTCCAGAATACAATATTGTGAATAATGCTCTCAGGCTGATCAGGTGCAGAACGTACAGTTTCTCCTGTCAGTAACCTGCCAGTTCCTGTAAAGCTGCTTGAGCTTGAAGATGAACGGGCATTATCAATAGGACCTTCCACTGCTCCCATTTGCCTAGCTTGATTGAAAAGTGAATCCACATCATTGCCCTTTGTAGGATCTTGGACAAGCATCCCGCTGAAAGTTGGCAACAGTGTTAGCATCCAAATAACCTAAAATTCTTGTCAACTTCAGAGTTGCTTCCAAAAGGAGCTTTGCATAAAACAATAGGCATATACGATAATTGGACAGTTTTTTTTTCTCTTCTTTCATTTACTGGAGGGGGAAGAGGAAGGGAGACAAGTCAAGTAAATTATTACATTAGATCCGACCTTAAATTCTTGCTTAGATAAGCAAAAATGAATATATGAAAACAAAACCATGTAAAGACAGTATCCCCCACTAAATACCAATTTCAATTATAAAGAGATATAATTCCTCAATAAAAAAAGAAGAATTCTGTATAGAGGTAAAAATAATATCAAATTCACACTTCTTTGCCTTCACTCCAAAACTTCAAGAGCCAAGTTACCCAAAAGAAAACCATAACTGCATTAACAATCAAAATTTTTATCCTTACCCTGAGCCTATGACCAACCAATAGTTGTATCATAAAAACCATAAAGGTAGAGAGATCAATGCTCTGAAGTGAAATGTACATACACAAACATACATGCGCTCAGGTACAAGCAGCCCAATCTTCAATCTCCTTACCATCATCTAACTCAAGTTTCACCTATGCTCCCTGCTTCCCTGATACTTTGTGATGACTGGTCTGGTAGTAATTGTAGAAAATGGTGGAAACCCCAATGCATTTGCAATCCAAGGGCTTTGACTTTCCAGCAACACATGCTCGATAGTTGAACGGGAAGCTTTGTTTAGCAGAAGAATGGTTTTCTTTATCAAGAGGAAGGCCAAGTTTTTTCACAAAGCGCTATATTATTGATTGTCCACTAATTGTTTTTCTATCTTCAAAATCACAAGCGAAGTGGCATTAATGTTGGAAAAGATGATTAGAAAGTTAATTTGGGGATTATGTTCTAAACTCAAAGGAGTTGTCTCTTGCATTGGAGTTCAGCAATTGGGAACTCTGTAATAAAGTCTAGTGAAATACATATTTATCGGTCAAATGACTATGCAGTTTCTCCCTTGAACAAGATGCTTTATGACAGAAGATGCTTGCTAGTAAATATATGATGTTGAGCAGTTGAGCAGTTGAGCAGTACGGTTGTTAAAATTAATTTGAGTGGTGATCTTCCTTTTCTAAGCAGAAATCTTCCTTATAAGTTCATCTAAATGTAGATTTGAGAACCAGAGAGTGATCAAATTGCAGGAGAGCATGTGAGTTTTTCACCTTGTCTCTCTGAACTTTGTTTGATCCTTGACATTTCTTGTTACAAGATCAAATAAATTGGATGGGCATAACTGCTGGGTTGAGGAGCTTCAAAGTTGACGGTTTATACTATTAAGATGAATCCAAAGTGATATAAAAGTTAATTCCTTGGAGGTGGCTGCGTTCAAGCCAAAGCACCTAGCCATACAAGATCAAAGATCACAGAAAGTGGCAACCTGTCTTCATTAATGTTCTCCTGCACATCTCTAGCGTCTCTTTGACAGTCACTCAAAGAAAGATGCCTATCAGCTAACCAAGGTTAGTTGCAAATGAAAAAAAAAAAACTTTTTGTCTGGAGTTTGCTGCTAATTGGGCGGCTTACATACAGCAGATTTCGGATGAGGTTACCTTCTTTGGGATTCTCCAAGCTGACGCTGGTTGTGTAGGAGTGATGAGAATGCCTATTTGGTTTTCAAGTACCCCCATGAAACCAAAAATTATGGAACAATCTTTTTGATGAATGTGGGATAAAATGGGTTGTCCATAGCCTTTCCACTGGGTGTACAGAACCATCTTCAGTGTGGCAAAAGACTATCCATCAAAACAGAAGAAAACCATAATCTCAAAGGGTAAAATGGACTTTAGCTCAATCATTCTCTGAGGAACTTCTTGAGGGAGTCTCAAAGTGGTAGCGATTTTGTGAACTGGAAGAATACTCTTTACCCATTCCTTGTGGTGGCCTTGGTCTCAGTAGCATTAGAATGAATGAGTTCAGAACTCCTTTCTAAGTGGCACTGTTGTTGAAAAATATAAAGCTTAGCTTACAAAAGGGAAGAGATTCCTATCTCGAGGGAGAAGATTGACTTTTATCACAATTATACTTTCGAATCTTCCACATTCCAACTAATTTTTTTCAATCCCAGGCAAGCTACTACAATAGAAAGCTTACGACAAATAGGATGTTTCTTTTCCTATTGCTAGCGGTGGCCTCAGTCTCCGTCGCATCAGAGTGAAGAATTCAGGACCTCTCTCTAAATGGATTTTGAAATCCCTCAAAGCTCTCTTCCTCACGGCATGAGTTATTTCTGGTTAGTACAGTAAATAAAAGTTTGGATAATTGTGTAATTGGGGCTAGTTAGAAAGTAGCAACCAAGGCCAAGCGAGATTCTCTTGTCTTGTCAACAAGCTTTCTTTGATAATTAGTCCTTAAACTTAGTAGACAGTTCCAAGGTCTTCTTTTATCAAGTTCTTAGGGAAGGGATTCTTGATAACGAAAATCTGAGGCACTATGTTTTGGCTAATTTTAAGTGGCAAAGTACCAAAGAGTGTAGAAATGAGGTAGGAGGATGCAATTTCCTGCTTCAATGAAACAAGAAAGTGCTTCTTGACGGGTCATGAAAATGGTTAAAAATTTGTTGACAAAAATTAGGCCATTCCATTAAAGATTGTAAGAACTTCCAACTACAACTTCTTCTAATGGCCAAATAAATACTTCCATGCCCCCTCAATATTGATTGGATACACGAAAATTGGCTGAATTCCTTCTCAACCATTCAATCTTTTACCCACAACACAAATTTAGGACCCTAACTACACGTTACCTTACTATTTCAATTTCAGTTTTCAACAGCGTCCACCAAAGTCCAATCGTCCCAAAAAAGAAAAGAAAAAAGGTTAAGAATAACCCAAACGTGATAAAAACTAATGAATTCAGTGAAGGGAACACCCCTTCATCCCCAAGAAAAACCACATGAACAACACTGCAGTCTTCTTAGCCTACCTTCAATTAATTTAAGAAAGTAACAAGAAAGGATAAATCCACAATCACTTACAAACCGACTCCTAATGAAATGGAATACAAATTCAATAAAGCAATTGCAAGAACAAAGAAGAAGAAAAGATTAGGGTTAAAAAGCGACCTCTTCTCACCACCCGTGTAATACTCTTGAGGACCATCGGGGTCACCGACGGAATCAGGCGATCGTCGGTTGAGATCGGAAAGGGTTCGGATGCCACCGGTCCGACTGCTGGAGGGCTTTGATGGCTTATCGTCTCGTGATGCCATTGACGATGCTGATCGAAGTGCGAGAATGGGAAGAGGAGAGAATCTTGAGAGAGGTCGCGTAATTTCTCTAGGCAGATTGCAGGATTTGTGAAGAACGCTATGTATACACTCGTTTTTTTAATTTTTTTTTTTTTTTTTTTTTTGTCCCTTTTTTTTTTTAGTTACACAAAATAGATCTTCCTACCATTAATCTAATATGCTCGTAAATCAATACTCAACAAGCATCTTCCTAGTAATTCATAGTTTATTTGAAGTTTTGTGAAATAAATTTTGTTGGTTTAGCGTCTTATTCTCATTCCGAAAAGTAAGTTCTTTCTCGATTACACCTTAGGTTCATTTGTTTCACTTAAGTTCGACTTAGGTTAATTTAGTAGAAACTAGTTCAAGTTCTTAATTCTCGGTCCTATACATTCAACCCTCAAAATTTCTTATAGGCTCTCTAGGCCTCCAGAAAGGTTGTTTTGTTAGTCTCTTTCATCGTTATCACAATTCTAGAGCTATATTGTAAGCCTTCGAGGCGCAACCTTGGTTATAAGTTCTTATAAAATTCATGTATACTTAAATTCCATCAACCCTCAAGATACTATTGTGGACCCCTGCCGCTCATGACAAGTTCACTAAAATGAAATTAACTTGTAAACTCCTTAATAATCCCCACAAGTAGAGTCATAAACCGTAAGTCAACTCTATAGTTGTCTGGACTCTTGACAATTGATTCGGGTTTACAAGTAGGACCTAGTTGGTGACCTCTAACTGTGTATTGCTAACATATCATCACTAGTCTAATAGGGTCAAACCCAATAATTATATGAGTTCATTATATATTTATTTTAGAAAAATGATTTAGATATTTTAGGAATAAATTGTCCAGCCTCTACCGTAAATACCCATCTACCTTACCTAGGTTTTTCATCCAAAGAAATACTAAGCACAGAGTGCCGTAATATTCTTTAGAGTGTCTTGTAATCTCTTCTCGATTTGTGTTAATAAAGAGTGCGAGTGTTTCCCACAAAAATTTGAGTTCAACAATCTAGTATCAGAGCGAGGTTAGTGTAGGGTGTTTGATCTCTTCGAATTCTTAGTATGTTCTATGGTTGCAGCTCTCTCTAATCTTCCATATCATAAACGATTTCTTGAGATTATTAGTGAGTGAGTTTCTTTATGTCATGACTAGTCTGTGACCCTCTAAGTTATGTCGAAAAAGGTTGTTTGGTATTACTGAGGTATAGCCAACACGATGGGCGATTTTCAAATTATTGGAGAAATAAAAAAAAAAAAAAAAACACAACAACAACTACAACACGTGGGCAACATGTATGATGTCCTATTTGCAAGGACAAGACCTTTCGAGAGGTCGTTGACGGGAGTGAAACTAAGTCGCCAGAGGAGGATTCTAATGGCGCCTTAAGCAAATGGAGAATCAAAGCAGACAAAACAATGTTTGTCTTGAAGACCACAATCGGAGAAGAGATGTTAGAGCACATTAGGGATGACAAGATACTAAAAGAAGCATAGGATATGTTCTTGATGTTGTTCTCAAAGAAAAACAATATGAGGCTATAATTTCTAGAGAACGAGTTGTTATCAATTTCACAACGTGACATGACGATTGCTCAGTACTTCCACAAAGTTAAGTAAATTTGTTAGGAGATTATTGAACTAGACTCGAAGTCTGCCATTGGAGAAGCTCAAATAAAGAGGATCATTATCCACGGATTACAACCATAATATAGAAAATTCATTATTGTTGTACAAGGATAGCCCGCTCAACCATCACTTGTAGAGTATGAAAATTTGCTAGCCGACCAAGAAGTCATGGCTAGGAAAATGAGAGGTATCACGCCGAAGATTGAAGAAGAAGCCACCAAGGAACTGCACAACCAGAGAGAGCTCATAAGAACGACAACAAGAGCTCTCAAAGAAAGAGATTTGAAGGTATTTGCTACAATTGCGGGAAGAAGGGTCACATGTCCATGAATTGTTGGTCTAGGAAAAAGTCTTTCGAAAGTAATGTGGCATCCTCCAAGATCTCCAACAATTTCGAAAGCATGGAGGAATGAGATGCAGAGGAAATATGTAACATAGAAGAAGACGAGTTGAGCTCATGGCGATGATGGGAGAGCATATTGATTACGAGGATAAATGGATCATTGATTCAGGATGCTTAAACCACATGATTGACGATCAGAGTGATGTGATGGAAGCGGGGTGGCCTCTAGAGAAAGAAGTATTACTAGGCTTTGGGAACATTGAAGAAATTCTTCCACATAAGACGAGGGAGAAAATTATACACATTTGCTTAAGTGCTGATGTGTCTGGAGATCCAAGTGGCACTAATATTGGTGAGTAAGAAGTGAACTCGGTGAAAAGGAAATGATACCTCAACAACTCAGACGGTCAAAAAGAATCCAGAAGCCAAATCCAAAGTATGTCAATTCAGCTATTATAGAACACGAAGTTAAAGAGCCGGAGACGTATGAAGACACATCATACAATACAACTTGGCAGTAGGCAATGGAGGAAGAAATTATACCCTTGGAACAGAATCAAACCTGAAAAACAGTACAAAGACTAGAAGATGTCAAATCCACCTTTTGCAAGTGGATTTTACAAAATAAAGTGTATCCTAGATGAATCAATCGAGAGATATAATGCTCAACCTGTAGCTCGAGGGTTCTCTCAACAATATGGACTAGACTATCATGAAACGTTTAGTCCAATAGTGAAGATCACTATCATACAGGTTCCTCCCGCACTTGTGGTAAAGGTAAATAAAGATTGTAAATTATGGCAGAGGGATATGAAGAATAATTTCTTGTAGGGAGAGTTAAACAAAAAGATCTTCATGAACCAATCGAAGGAATTTGAGAATACAATTGGAGTCACATCAGTACATGCAAAATCAAAAGAAGTTAGTTACAATCAATTAATTATGATCGTCTAAAGTTGAATCTTCTTGTACACAATATTTGAGGTTTCTTCCTATACACAATTAATTATTAGTCAGTCAATGACTCGTTTAAAGAAATTTAATATTGTGTATAGGAAGATTCAATTAATTTAATATTGCTCGACGGACCTTGAGATATGTTAAAGGTATATCAATTAGGATCATTTGTACAAAAGAAGCGATGACTACAAGTTAGCTAGATACCGTGATGCTAACTATGCAGGATATCACGATACCCGAAGATCAAGCACCGAGTAGTTGTTCAAGCTCGGTTCGAGAACAATATCTTGGTGTAGCAAAAGACAACCAACAATATCATGGTCAACTAGAGAAGCAGAGTACAGAGCAACGATTAGAGCAGCTCAGGAAAGTACATTGTTGAAACTCGTGATGAAAGATTTGCACTGGAAAGTTGACTATCCAATACCACTTCATCATGACAACCAATCTGTGATTCGCATTGCAGAAAATCCGGTGTGGTGTTTCATGCTAGAACAAAACATGTGAAGGAGCACTACCATTTCATTAGAGAGAAAATCCTGAAGGGATTAATCGAGATGCAACAGATCAAGATAGGTGATCAAGTGGCAGACTTGTTAACAAAAGGGCTGGCAAACATGAGAGTTTTCGCTGTTAGTTCAACATGGTGCAACTAATGAACACTAGTATTGAGCGAGAGTGTTAAAATATTATCACTAGCCCAATAATTGTATGAACTCATTCATATTTATTTCACAAAAAATAAGGTTACAACGGTGGACCCATACCACTCATGACAGACTTACTAGAAGGAAGTTAACCGACAAACTCCTTACTACTTCCCATAGAGTACAGTCATACGTCATAAATCAGTTCTATAGTTATTCAAACCCCCGACAATCGAGTCAAGTTTACAATTAAGGACTAGTTGGTGAACCCTTACTCGCTCCCGTGAAATCACATACATAAATAATAGAGACATAGCATAACGGTCTAACATATAGATACCTAATCATGGTTTCAGTTTCTCTCGAATCTAAGCTCAGTTCATACATTTTTAAAAAACATGAATTATAACGTTTAAGGTGGTGTGAACTCAACTCCATCCTTAAATCTTGATTATACATTTCCTATAACATATTTTCAATCATACCAAAGACACATCTCCAATTACACTTAAATCTTAATTTAATAGTTCTTTATCAAGAAATGTGCATCATAACGTTAGGAGGTTTAAAAATGGTATAGAGAGGGATGGCCTCTTTAATAAATATGTAGATTTCCTCGTCACGAATCTATAGAGACAAGAATCAAGCAATTTGATCGAGATTTGAGAGAAACGAGGTTCATAAGTTACTGAGAAAACCCTAAACTTCACTTCCAACAATGGCTTCGCTCTCCTCCTACCCATGCTCTCGATCTTCCGTTCCTTCGTGGCGCTCCAACTTGAGTCTCCCATTCAATAGACTCTCCATCACACCCACACGCATTTTCTGCACATTTTTTTTAATTATTCTTCTATTAAAAATAGGATATTACAAATGGTGTAACGTTTAAAAAAAAAAAAAAAAAAAAAAATTAGCCAAGTCAACGGAGGGGCAAATGTGTCATTTTGCCCATCCAGCTATTATAGGGGTCCAAGGGTCTCAATTAGCCATTAGCCACACCCACATTGGATGCATTATAGGCATTCATGTTGACCTCAATGAAAAATTAGGCTTTGATAACTCAAGTGATGTAGACACTAGTTGCTAATCAGACAATAGTATAGGGGACCAAAGATTCAGGGACGATGATCGTGGAGTCCCATAACCTGAAAGATTTTCAGAGACATAAACCGCATTCCTTTAACAGAGGCAAGGTGAGTCCCATCGTAGTAGAGAACTGGTTAGAGACTATGGAAACAACCTTCTATAACATGAACTGTCTGCTGGAGTATCAAGTACATTGTGGGACATACATGTTGAAAGGAGAGGCACACTTCTAGTGGAAAGGCGCTCAAAGGATCATTGCACCATAAGGAGAGCCTATTACATGGTGCCAGTTTAAAGAAACCTATCTCTACAAATACTATCCAGTCACTGCTAGGATGAAAATGCAAGCAACATTCCTTGAACTAAAACAGGGAGACAAGTCAGTAGAGGAATACGATTTGGGGTTCAACAGGTTGGTAAGGTTTTCTCTAGTATATGTGAACACAGAAGAGTTGAAGGCCGAACGATTTATTGCTGATCTAAAGAAGGAGTTAAAGGAGCATGTGGCAACCCATATATCCTCTGATTATGTAGAAGCCCTTCGGGTGGCGATCCTCATCAACAAACTACAGTGGGGATCAGCTCAATCATCCCACACCGCAGTCCAAGGGAAGAGGATCGATCGGAGCCACCCCAGAACTAGTGGACTGCCTCGCGGCCACACTAATAAGTCGGAGAAAGCCTCGGTGCAGAACAGGACCAATTGTCCTAATTGTCCTGTGGCAGCCCATATATCCTCTGATTATGTAGAAGCCCTTCGGGTGGCGATCCTCATCAACAAACTACAGTGGGGATCAGCTCAATCATCCCACACCGCAGTCCAAGGGAAGAGGATCGATCGGAGCCACCCAAGAACTAGTGGACCGCCCCGCAGCCACACTAATAAGCGGGGGAAAGCCTCGGTGCAGAACAGGACCAATTGTCCTAATTGTCAGCGTCCTCACTCGAGGGAATGCATAGTAGGAATAGATTCATGCTACAAATGTGGCCAAATAGGGCACCTTGCAGTAGATTGCCCTCAGAGGAACGATCAGCATGCCAACCGACCTGTGACACAAAATCAAAGGGGCCAGGGTGCTCAGCATTAGTAGGTGTGAGTTGTAGCCCATGCAACCACAACCAGACAAGCTGACGAGCCTGACGCAATTGTTACAGGTACGCTACCCATCTTTGGTCATTTGGCTTTAGTGTTGTTTGATTCAGGTTCGACACATTCGTTCGTATCTAAGGAGTTTGTAGAGCTAGCACACCTAGAGAAGGAACCTTTAGAGATCACCTTGTCAGTGTCTACCCCTACTCACGAGCTATTGTTAGCTACCTATAGGGTTAAGGTAGGTAATGTAACAGTGCTAGGACGTGTCATCGAAGCTGCACTGATAGTGTTAAGCATGCCAGACTTCAATGTCATCTTGGGTATGGATTGGCTAGGCGAGAATCGCACTTTGATAGAATGTGAGACTCAAATAGTGACTCTTAGACTACTGTCAGGGGACAACTTTACCTACAAAGGAGACACTCCCAAAAGAACCCCAAGCGTCATAACAACACTAAAGGTCAGAAAGATGATTTGTAGTGGTGCAAGTGCATTTTTAGCGAGCGTGAACTTAGGCAACCGTAACGAGCAGAAGGTCTCATCAGTACACATCGTTAGGGAGTTCGTAGAAGTTTTTTTTGGAGGATTTACCAAGTTTTCCCTAAGTTAGAGAAGTTGATTTTGGGATCGATGTAGAACCAGGAACTGCGCCGATCTCCAAGGCACCCTGTATAATGGCACTTGTGGAACTCAGAAAATTGAAGGAACATTTACAGGAACCGTTGGATAAAGGTTTTATTCGACCTAGTGTATCACCCTAGGGAGCCCCTGTTCTATTTGTCAAGAATAAGGATGGTTCTCTGCGACTGTGTATTGATTATAGGGAGCTAAACAATGTAACCATAAAGAATAAATACCCTCTCCCAAGAATTAATGACTCGTTTGATCAACTACAGGGAGCAATAGTTTTCTACAAAATTGGAGGTTAGGGTATCATCACTTGAGGATCAAAGAGAAGGATATACCTAAGACAGCCTTTAAAAGTCATTATGAACATTACGAGTTTCTTGTTATGTCATTTGACCTTACCAATACACCAGCAGTCTTTATGGAACTAATGAACAAGGTGTTTAAGAAATTCTTAAACACTTTTGTTATAGTGTCCATTGACGACATTCTAATACTCATAGTTAGAGGCAGAGCACGAAGAGCACCTGAGGAAAGTCCTGACAATATTGAGAGTCAGTAGCTGTATGCCAAGTTCTCCAAGTATGAGTTTTGGCTATTTGAAGTAGCGTTTCTAGGTCATGTGGTGTCAAGCAGAGAGATCACAGTGTAGCTAAGATAGAAGCAGTGATGAGGTGGACAAGGCCGACCACAATCACTGAAGTGTGGAGTTTTTGGGGGCTAGCTAGCTGGATATTACAAAAGATTCATCCAAGGCTTCTCTAAAATATCTTCAGTGCTAACTCAGCTAACCAAGAAGGGCAAACCCTTTGCTTAGATTCTAGCTTGAACAAAGTTTCCAGGAACTCAAGGAGAGGTTGGTGACAACACCATTTCTCACAGTTCTAGATGGGCCAGACAATCTCATGGTGTACAGTGACGCATCAGGGAAAGGTTTAGGGTGTGTGCTCATGCAGAAGGGTAAGGTGATAGTGTATGCTTCTAGGCAACATAAGAAATATGAATGAAACTACCCCACTCATGACCTCGAGTTAGCAACGGTAGTGTTGGCTCTGAAAACATGACGACATTACCTGTACGGGGTACCAGTGTCCATAGTATCAGATCGGGACACCAGGTTCACCTCTCAGGTTTGGAAAATTCTCTAAAAAGCACTAGGAACTCAGTTAAGGTTTAGTACAGCTTTTCATCCTCAAACAGATGGACAGACCAAAAGTCTGAATCAGATCTTAGAAGATATGTTGTGAGCCTGTGTCATAAATTTCTCTGGGTGCTAGGATGAACATCTGCCCTTGATGGAATTTGCCTACAATAACAGTTATCAAGTGACCATCCAAATGGCGCCTTTCGAGGCATTGTATGGGCGTAGGTGTCGAACCCTAGTGTTTTGGGAAGAGGTAGGCACACAGCAACTACTGGGACCAGAGTTGGTTAAGGTCACCAACGCAATGGTGCAAAAAATCAAGCAGAGAATACTCATCGCTCAGACTTGACAGAAGAGCTATGCATATTTGCATAGAAGGGACCTCGAATTTGAGATGGGTGACCATGTTCCTGAAGATAGCCTCTATGAGGGGGTGTTGAGGTTCGGGAAGAAGGGAAAGTTGAGCCCAAGGTTCATTGGCCCCTCCAAGATTCTAGAGAGAGTTGAGGTTGTGGCCTATGAAATTGCCCTACCACCGAACTTTGCCGCCGTACACAATGTGTTCCACGTGTCCATGCTACGAACATACACTCCAGACCCTACCCAGGTGATCGAACATGAAATGCTTTGTCTTTAGGAAGATCTGTCATACGAGGAGAAACCTAGCAGAATTTTGGCTCGAGACACCAGACGATTGAACAACAAAGTTATTCCCTTGGTGAAGGTCTCATGGGGTAACCACCGCGAGGAAGAGGCAACTTGGGAACGAGAAGAGAACGTAAAGAGAGCCTATCCTGAACTCTTCCAAGAGATGCCAACTTTCGGGGACGAAAGTTCGTAAGAAGGTGAAAGTTTGTAATGCTAAAAAAAAAAAAAAAAAAAAA
>NW_019272031.1:1192318-1206689 GCF_002738345.1 Cucurbita maxima | reverse complement strand
TAAAAAAAAAAAAAAAAAAAAAAAGGGAATTCAGCCAAAAGTCAATGGAGGGGAAAGAAGGATTTTTTGGCAGCCAAGTGTCGACCGGTGCAGCGCGGCTTGGTAGGTGGAGGACACACGTTGAGCATTGGTTGGAGCTACACGGCGGACGACGGCTGGAGCAACATGGCCCCAGCAATACGGCGCCACGCATCATGAGTGTACCCTACTTGTCTCCAGACCTACGGACCGATCTATCCCGACACACAACCTGTCGGCCTAAACCAACCCATGGTCCACCTGAGCGAATTGAGCCGCCGACCCCAATTGGAGCGCTGACCCATGACTGTATAGAAGCAACCTATGCGTGCCGCCCGCGAGTAGACATGTTCCAAGTGCGTGTAAGACCCATTTTTGTCTGTTTGACTTCTGTTTGCCTGATTTTCGTCCTGATTCCAATTCTAACAATGTTTTTATGAGAATATGGACATAGTCGAGGAAATTCAGTATTTTTGGATACCCTACTTGCATAGAAACGCCAGCAAAAGGCATGCGCTAACCAAGTAAGTCACCACACGGAACTTAGGAAGAAATATTTGTAGGAATCACTTCGGTATGCATACATGCTAGTTTAATTCCCTTAGTTGACTAAATTTTTCCATGATATGAGTTTAGGTGGCAAAATGTATGAATTATGAAAATTGAATCATGGTTTATGCTTATGCATGAATTATGTATGTTGTATCTTGATGCTTGATATATGTGCACTAAGTTAATGTTTATGAATCGTTGTTACAATAAGTCTAGGGATTCATGATTAGAGTGATGAGTCACTGGGTTTAGACCTATCCCTTCCCTAGGAACCTAATAGATTACCACGACAACGAAGTACCTTAGGATTGTTCTTAAGCTCCTAGTTGTGTGAATGATATCTATAGCTCCGTGGGAAGACCAGGGGTTCCTGATTAGTTCTCACTGCTGCTTGGCCATTTTACATGGGAAATGTGTCCCCACGTCGTACAGCTCATTAGCTGTGTGGGAACGGTTTGGGTTGTGCCCCCAGGGGACTATCATGGGCCTAGGAGGTACTCAACACACTCCTAAACAAGATGCCATGTGGTCTCAAATAACCATGCAAAGGTAGCGCCTCATACAGAGACACCGGTCATTATAACTTCGAATATGGAACTCTTAGGGACTCATAGAGAGACACCAGTCATTACAGCTCGACATAAGGAACTCTTAGGGACTAAATGAAAGGACGGAGGACTAGAGAAGCTCCAAGGGGCAATCCCCAAGGGACTAAGACTAGAACCAGATGTTCTGAAGTTAATTAGAAGTCCGTGGGAATCCGTTAAGCATAAAATGCGATGAGAGCCTACAAGTAGGTGGCTTACTGAGTATAATTTTTATACTCATCCTTGTTATGTTTCCCTTTTTCAAGTGCGTGAGGCGTCTGGTCAAGAGAGGGCGTGATCAGAGATGTGGATTGTCATAGAGGAATGCATGTCCCGAGATCCAGTTTTTCTTTTGTATTCGAATTCACATATTTTTGTCCTAAAAATTGTTAATTATTTGAACATTTGTTTTAAAATTTCACTTGAAATAAATGGTTTCGCCTTAATGCATTTTCAAATGTTTTTGTTACATTCACGTCATTTTGAGTCACGACTCATAGTATAATATTGGGTCGTGATAAATGGTGTCAGAGCTAGACACCAGATGATGTGCCAGTGAGGATGCTGGGTCTCGAAGGAGAGTGAATTGTGAGATCCCATATCGATTGGAGAAAGCAACGAGTGCTGGCAGGACACTGTGGGCCCTGAAGGGGGTAGACTGTGAGATCCTACTCTACATCAGTTCTAGAGGAGAATGAAACATTATTTAAAATGGTGTGAAAACCTCTTCTTAGCCGGATTTTAAAAACCTTAAAGAGAAACTTGAAAGGAAAAGTCCAAATAGGACAATATTTCACTTGTTTATGATTCTGGGTTGGTTTAGTAAACACGGTATATAGAAATCTCCTGGAAAAAAGAAAAGAAAAAAAAAAAAAGCATTGACAATATCAAATTGTTCCGTTCAAGACAGTTTTTTTTTCCTTCGTTTCTGGAGGAGTGGTATTGAAAAATTATCACAAATCAAGAAATATGATCATGCTTTTGCCCCAAGTTCCAATAACAAAGTGTGATTAATCACATTCGATGCAGGACCAACAAATTGAATTGGACCTACAAGGAGATCAAAACCAGAATGAACAAGTAAATATTTGAAGGTTCAGTTTCGCTGAAAGCAACAAAAGATGGTATTTTTCTTCTGGTAATCAATAACAAGCAAGATATGAATGAAGTATATGAGATATTGATATGAGAGGTTGATGTTTGAGGCCGAATACCGACCTGGACTGATGTAGCAGTTCTCGATAGCCCACTCGTCTCGTAGCAATGCAAATTTCTTGAAAGGTTCACCTGACCATAAAATCATGGAATTTTTAGTATGATGCTTCGCTTTCTGGCTTGCAGAACAGAAAAATGACATCCAAATTATACTTGTGAATGAGGAAGATAGGATATAGTAATAATGTTCCTTCAGAAATATTACCATCAAGTTCCACCATTGCCTTCTTGATCACAGGCTTGAACTTACCTGTCAAATGAATTCGACCTTTAGAAAGAGATCAAATGATAAATATTAAACTAGGCCTCATGAAATTGTTCAATCGGTCAGTCCCATGCCGTTCGAAGTTGTGATGAGTGTTGAGGATCGTTGGGAGGGAGTCCCATAGCTAATTTAGGGAATGATCATGGATTTATAAGTAAGAAATACATCTCCATTGGTATGAGGCCTTTTAGGGAAGCCCAAAGAAAAGTCAGAGAGCTTATGTTCAAAGTGGACAATATTATACCATTGTAAAGGGTCATGGTTCCTAATAATGAGAAGATAATTGTCTTTAGACAGAATATGTGATGATACTCTACTTCTCTCCATATCTTTCTAATCTTATAAAGAAGTTCAGACCTACATATGTACACTTTCACTAATCCCACTATGTCGGGTTTAGCAACTAGTACGATATTTTATACCTAGGGTTGAGTTGTCTTATGAGAACAATCGAGATATGTGCTAGTTGGATCAGATACTCACAAAGTATATTTATATATAAAACAAAAATATATTTTATAACTAACATAGAAACCATAATTTAAACTTATGAAAGGCACCATATTTTGAACTTATTAAAGGTACTAAGTGTGTAACTTGTCGCCCTAGTTTAAACGTTCCTTTTGCAATTTTTATTACTCATGTATAGGAAACTTTGATGTCATTTCGATTTGTAGGTAAACTCCATTGCTCTTATTTTGGGAGGATTCTTTATACCTGCCATTTTCGTTTCTAATTCCTCAAAAAGGTAATCTAAGAGAGAAAAGGAATGCATGTTGTCGTCGATAAAGCTTACCGTGTCTCCTCTCCACGTCCATTAGTGAAGTCAATGCAGTTCCACCAGCCGTCCATTCTTCAACTGGAGCAGCCAAATTTCCTACCTGGTAGACATGATTAACATATAAACAATAGAAATGAGGAACAAGAACTCTAGAGGGAACTGATAACAAGAAAAAAAAAGTGGAAGGCTTAATGGTCGGAGACTAAAACGAATCAGAAGGTACAGGAAGTCGGAAAGACAGACCGATGATATCAGTCCAGTTTTTCCACCCTGGAGGAGAGCTCCAGCAGTATAACCCAAAGCGTAGCAATATGTTGAATCAAAGTTTGTGGGTAAACCACACCTCCCTTCATACCTATAAATTTATAAAAGAAAAAGGAAAAAAAAAAGAGAGAGAATTAAACAGAGACACATAAAGGCACTAGTCTTACAAATATAGTCTTTTCACATAATCTTGAATCAACAAGGAATCAAGTGGCCATATAATAGTGCCTCACATTAACCATCGCATATCCACATTTTCAAGTCAATTAGCAGTCAGCTTAACCCACCATTTGATTGGCCCTTTGCTTTATGAGTTCCTAATAGAAGCTTAGATACTGTGTACCCCAACAAGCATGTTTTTGAGATCCAAACTGCCCGAGTCTAGTCTAGACTAAGACCGCTACTTAAGTTTGGCTTGTGTAGAGTCAAACTCATTATGTTGTTATCACTAAATTAATTAACAGGAGCATCTAAACAGAAATTTCAAGAGCGAGTAGAATGAGTACCCAAAGAAATGTGACTGCCCCTTGAATTGGCCGCCATTATATGCACCTTCTTGCCTCCTCTTTTCCAACTCAGTTTCAACCATTTGAATAAGCATTTTTTCCGTTTCTATTTTTGCGACCTGACATGTATAATATAGTTAATCAAACTAGGGAATCTAAGGAAAGACTACAACAAAACAAGAAAAAATATTTACTTGGACATTGCCGTGTGGATCTCTTTCAAGCAACAATTGTTCTTGGATTGCTTGTGGGAAAAATTCAAAAAGGTGATAAGATTGAGTTTTAAGTTTCTTTTTCCATAGCCCATCCTCATCTATAATATCATGGGCAAGAATTTCATTGAGTTCTGCAATGAGCTGCTGTACCTGTAGAAAGCAGGTCATAAATGAGTACCAGTTCATGAATGATATGTTGATATTCAGTATCTTAGGCTAGTGGATTATGTGTACTAGCTAAAGAAAGAAACAAAATTAATGATAATAATCATAGCAATACCTCAGGAATAAAGTCAATCAGACCCTCAGGAATAAGAATAACACCATAATTATAGCCAAGTTCGAACCGTTTGCTAATTACATCGACAATGTAGTTTGTAACATTTTTCAAGGTAAGCTTCTTAGCCGCAACCTGCAAAACAAGTCTAAATTAGGTTTCTAGCCTATAAACTAAAACTTTATAAAAACACGAGAATACATAGCTTCCAAATGGAAATGGTTTCCCCTGCATACATTCAAAACCAATCAAGTGATTAAGCTAAATCTCCACGAGTCAACTAGGTCATAGAGAATATATTTTCAAAGCTGACAAGATAGGCTTTCTGTGTCATTTAGGCCAATGAATATGACATGGGATGCGAGTATTTAGTTCCATTCCACCTATCAAAAGTTTCAATTCAATCAATGCCATGAAACTTTAAATTATCACAGATTTTCATTTAGACTCTCAAGTTTTGTTTGATGTAACCTTACCAAGCAAATATGCAAGAAGTGAAACAGGATATCTTAAAGACTCAACAATTTCATAGTAACGTCAGAGTATCTGTTGCTATTTTACCCACAAAATCTGGTTCTCAAAGAAAACAACCGTAAGGTAAAGCATATCAACGTAAATAACCTTCTTGACAAAGATTTCAATGGTTCTATCTTAAGTAGTTAAGTAAAGCAGTTACCTCTTCTCCAATAATAGTAATGTTTGGATGAGTTTGCAAAGCACACTCCAGTGTGATGTGAGAAGCAGCACGACCCATAAGCCGGACAACTGCAGATGTAAGTACACTGTTAATGCCATATGATAATATACTTGGAACTCGAGAGAGATAGAAAAAGGTATCAGAAGACATTCACAACATTGGAACAATGAACTAGTATAACTTCACATTAGGTAGATCAAATAGGGAATAGAAACATAAAATTGAACAGAGAGAAGTACTCTGTTTTCTGTGGAGAAGCAACAAGATGAATTTTAAAAAAGAAAATATAATTTTTATTTTGTTTTGTTTTTACAATGGACAAGATAGAAATTTAGGAATTTTAAGATCCAGGTATAGAAAATGACACCTTTTTCTAGAGTAAGGGACCATTTAACAGGGATAATGATGGATAAAAATAAATTTGAACTCAAAATACTAATAATTGAAGTCCTAATAGATTCAGTTATTATAAAAATGTCAGCAGATCAGACCCATTCCTAGTTACATCAAACGCCAATTGCATCAAGAAAAATGCTTACAGTGATAGTATTTTCCTGTTGATCGAGCATCAACCATCACATTACCAATCATCTCGGCGTATATCTGCATAAATATCAGCAGAGCCTATTAAGAACCTCATCTCATTTATGCAAGATTCCCTTTTCACTTTAATTCTTGAAGAAACAACTTCAACTTTGCAACATTGATGAAAGGCGAGTCTACAAGAAAATTTGAATTGTAAAGCAGATCCAAAGAGAAATGAATACCTTGCAAGCAGTATCAAATCCAAAACTTGTGGGTACCTCGTTGCACTTGAGATCACCATCGATGGTTTTTGGACAACCAATTACTCTGGTTCTTAAATTTTTACTCCTAATTTGAAAACAACATCATAGAAGGAAAAAATCAATTATAGAGTTTCCTTTTGTTGCAAAAATAAAAAATCATAGTTTCCCAAAGTACCTAAAGTTTTCAGCAAGGAGACAAGCATTTGTGTTGGAGTCATCTCCACCAATCACAACAAGCCCATCCAGATCAAGCTTCTGAGCTGTTTCTTCAGCTTGCTTAAACTGAAAATGGAACCAAACTATTAATCTCTGCCTTGACTACACGTAAGGAATCACACATGGCAAATTCTGCAAAGAAAGAGTTTCACCTGTTCTGGAGTTTCAATCTTGTCCCTCCCACTGCATATCATATCAAAACCACCCTGATAAAAGAAAAAGAAGATGCATTAAGAACAAGAATTGCATTAGAATGGCAACCAATTCACCTCTGGATCACACACACATTCGCATTAACAATTTCTATAGAATTCCGTTCGAGAAAACGAACCTGATTGTGATATGGGTAAATAAACTCTGCAGTCAGTTCAACATATTTGCATTTCATGATCCCTGCAGGACCACCCTTGAAACCATACAACGTGCTTCCTTTTGCATGATCCTGTAGGTAATCTTCACCAAAATCGTAGATGCTAATTAACAACAGCTTGAACAGAAAAACGACATTATTGTTTCTTCATTTACCAAATAGTCCAGAAATCACATTATGTCCTCCGGGCGCTTGGCCTCCAGACAGGACAACACCGATCTTCAAGTTCTTATTCACCTGCACCGAACTAGAATAATTTGGCAACAACAATGCCGAAGGTTGGGCAAAGAGACAAGGAAACAGCTTCGCGATCTCCCCTGCATACACATAACACACAACTCAAACACTCTAAAAGCCTAAGAACCGGCGATTGGCACCAATGAACTCCGAAACCGCATTAAGAACAACCCAAATTTCAAACAAAAACGAGATTTACAATAAGAAAAACACATAGATTAAGAGACAAAAAATCAATGCATAACGTTATTGTTCCTTCGACTCATCAATCAACTACGTCACCATGAATCCTAACGTGAAGATAAGTAAAGAATTCTTCCATAATTACCTGGATTGCCAGCGGAGGAGCTAGGAAGACCATCGACGATTTTGAAGGGGTTTTTGAGAACAGAGGGAAAAGGAAGAGGCTGATCGATACGGTGGGATTGCACATCGCTATACACGGAAGCAACCCGCCCGATCACCGGCGGAGAAGCTGCATTGACGGGGGAAACATCGGCATTAGCGATAAAAGGCGGTGACATTGCTTACAGAGAAGTGATTGAAGGCTTTTTGTTTTTCTTTTTTTGAAGATGGAAGTGGAAATTTGAGTGTCGATAAGGTCAAGAAAGTCGTTCGGACGTTGAACTCTCCGCCTCCCGGAAGGTAGGTTGGTAAAGGGTAGCTGGTCGTTAGGTTAGTTTTACATTATTTATTTATTATTATTATTTTTTTCACCCGTTTAAACTTAAAATTGATATCATATTGTTAGGTTGATTTGGATTTCAAAAGACAAAATTAAAATGATATATGATGGTGCATGCCTCGTAGGTCCTGCATGTACCATATTATTTATGCTATATGTATGTGTTCTATGTAATGACATATGATGCTATAATATGTATACATATGATATCCATTACTCCATGTTGTAAATGAAATGAAATACTATGTACATTACGTTATGTATTGCCGTGTAAAGTTATGTAATGCATCATGAGATGATTTTCACGTATACATAATACATATATGTAATATGTCATGGATGAAAGGAGAAAGGGAGTGATATTAATGCTATGCTATGAATGTAAATAATGGGGATCTCATGCATGTATGTATGTCATATGCATTGGGATACTTTCTTGTTAGTACGGACGCGTACTTTCGATATTTATGTTCGCCATAATATCATGCAGACTTTTCTTTTTCTGTGGCATCCGACGATGTGTAATGCATTGTGCTCGATCAAGCCAGTCTCAGAGGTACGTAAGTGGAGAAGTACCACACATACAACCCTGCCCTGAATTGAAAAGAGTCCAAGGCCATGTTACGATTTTGAAGGATAGGTCACAATAATGTTGATATGAACCAAGAGACATCAATCATACAATATACTTTAATGAAGATGTGAGAAAATATTGTTGAAATTATCAAAAAATATTTCAATTCATGCCACATTAAAGAAGAATGAAGTTTCATGGTATAAATTTTGGGTGGATTATAATTTAGAGTAATTTAGAATTATTGTATTTCATTAATGTATTTTAAAACTTATTTTTTATAGGTTACAATTACATAATGGTTAATTATGGTCATTAAATATGAAGGTCACCACTCTTAGAATACTTTTAATAATTTCATTTTGAGGCTATATAAAGCCATATAAGTTGTATTTGTAAAGACTTAAAAAAAAAAAAATAGTAAAAAGGAACATTTGTGTTTTTTCTTTAGTCAATGGCTAAGTTTCTTTCCAATTTTATGTAGTTTAGGTTGCATGTAGAATCATTCAAGCTCGACATGATCAATCTTGCTTATGGAGTGATTCGAGTCTCAATCAAGTGTTATTGCTTTGAGATATTTAATCAACAAGAATTATTCAAGCTAGACATAATCGATCTTACTTGTGAGTGATTCAAATATCAAACAATGTTCTTACCTTGAGATATTCGATCAATAAGGTAATCCGAATCTTACTCCCCTTGTAGTGATTTCTTATCTTATCACATGTTATGTGTGTGATTGCATTACTAACCCCAACATTGGGTGACTTACTAAATATTTTTTAAAATACTTGAGCCACGTGCTAACTTATATTTTTCAGGTAAAGGTAAAGCGCCCGTACAGAGATGACGGTGAATACTGAAAAGGCCATGAGAATCAAGATAGGACAGTAGTATACATTAAATTTCATTTAGTAGTTGAATGTGGGTTTATTTTATTTTTCACGTTAAAAGACTATGTTATTTCAAATTTCTTATTTTGAATTAAACGTGCAAGTCCCTGACTTCTTTTAAAAGTATTTATTTAAATTTGATTAAAAGAAAAAATGAAATTAAGTGCTCCGTTCTAGATTTATTTAGCAGTGCATCACACGGAAAGACCCAAAACCTAGGTTATAGCTTCTTTTCTCCAACGCCAATCACAAACTTTTCCCAACTTCATCGACACCGTCTCCTTTGTTCGTTCTTTTCTTTCGAGCAAAAACTCCACTCCCATCATCTTTTGCCAATGTTGCCTAGAATTCAAAAGTAAGTCAAAATTAGAAATAAAGCGGCTACTACATACATGACATGATTGTTGACGCTGGAAAAATTTCTGTAAAATATTTTTAAACCGATGTCATGGACTTCACGTTAAAAATAAAATCCATAAATCAATCCAAAAATATATCAGAAACGAGAATAAACAATATATCAAAAAACTAGAAAACAATAGATTGCCCTAATCTAACCTAAGACTAGTAAATAAAATAAAATGCAACTACCTTAATACCGGTTCCATGGTCTTTACATGTTGCCTCCCTCATCCACAGCATTACATTTACTGAAATGTAAGAGTAGCACATGATTTGAATATTTTAAGAAATATTCATTAAGTAACCTAATATTAGGGTTGTGAAATGCAAACACATGCAACATGTTGAGATCTATAATTTTAAACAGCATAGCATAATCTTGAGCTCTTTTTAGTCTGGACAGAGTTGGATGTGTGATACTTTCCTATACATGACTCATGCACGCGCACATAGACCCACCAGGTGGCCTCGTATACGTACTCTTTGGGTCTAACTTTGTTGGGCTAAACACACGAACTAACGTGTCACCGAACACCATCGAAGAAAAGACTCGCATGATATCATGACAAACATAAATATCGAAGGTACGCATCTGCACTAACATAACATGACGAAGAAGTATTCCGATAAACGTGAACACACAATTATGCATGAGGTCACCATACTTTCCATCATGACATAATAAATGATGCAAGACATCCTCCATTCTTTCATAACATATTAAATCGGTAGTTATGCTTACATAATTCTTATACATCATTTCATACATAACATAGCTTCCAAGACATGACATAGGAAGGTTGAGGTTGTGCCTCGTAGATTTCCCTATTTTAAAACGTATCATGATATGTCATAGCATATCATAGCTAATCGTTACCTAACATGATATATCATTTATACTATAATATTATTTACCTTATGTTTATCACACATGACATGTATAGGGGCCACTGGGCATGTGTCATCATACATAAAACAATTCTTCCATCCAAACCAATAGTGAAGCCATTTACTTGGTTGACCTAGGCCAAAGTTACTAATCCTTAAGGTTTAATTTAACTTCAGATCCATTTCTTAATGATATCAATTAAAATAAAATGACTGCAAATATCAATCACCTTGTAGTCCAATTATTGAGGGCAAAGAAATATATGACTATTTCCAATGCCGGGTGGTGAACCTGTTTGGCATTCTAATCTGGAAAGCAAGGACTTAGATAGCATGTTTGGTTTTATTGAGGCATATGTGGTATGTCCGAAGACTATCAAAAAACCATTTCTTCCCTATCGTGACAAGAATGACACTCTCCTCTTTCCAACCGGAGAATTTGTTGGAGTCTACTATACCGAGGAGTTAAAGTATGCTAGAGGCCTAGGCTACACCGTGCTCCCAATCTCGGGCTACCTCTTTAAGAGGATGGGCTACTTTATTTTTTTTTTCTTTTTTCCAAAGCCTATGGTTTCATATTTAAAATTTTTAAATTTAAAAATCATATGGAGTTGATTTCCGATAATTTGGGTCGAATATTTTAAGAAAGTAACCTTATCGTAGTTGTAACTAGAGTTAAGAATTGAAAATTATGATCGGGATCGTATTAACAATCTTAAATTTTATAAAAGTATTAATAAAATTTTAATCTTTCCATTTAAATTTAAAATTTCTAAATACATCTATTAAATACAATGCTATAATTTTTTTTAATATATTTGAGAATTACTTCATCTCGATAAAGTATTAGTTGAGATGGCAAGGGAGAAAGATGATATTTTAATATATTTTTTTCATTTTCATTTTTATTTTATTTTTTAATTGTTACATCGTGCCCATCTAAAAATAACTTCGTATTCCATAGTTTTTTAATTGTGAATCAACTAGGAGGAAAGAGTTTGAGCGTATCAGATTCAAGCTGAATAAGCTAAAATGTCGATCTTGAGTCATCAAAAAGTGTATTCTCCAACTCAAGCTTCGAATAGTTCAAATGGAATGTTAAAATGAAGTGAGAGACCTCCCTTAGTGGAGCCCAACCTCCCACTTCTCAAATTTAAGCGATGTGAGACATTTGTTGAGAATTGTTGGTGGGAAGTTCCACATCGGCTAATTAAGAGAATGATCATGAGTTTATAAGTAAAGAATAAATCTAGTAACTTTACTCGACCTCTCAAATTTGGCTAATTAGGAAAAAAAAAAATGAAAAGGAGCTCGTTTTTTTTTTTTTTTTATGAGTTTATAAAATATACTTAGTAAGCAACTTGCTCGTGGTTTATATTTCATTATTAAGTCTTATTGATCTTGTTTAAATGTTTGGTATCTTATTCTCTTTTGGGATTTGTTCCTCTCATTTAGGCAATCTTATTCTCTTTTGGGATTTGTTCCTCTCATTTAGGCTAGGCTACCCCTAGGTTTTCTCATTCTACTTACTCTCGGTTCTTGGTCCTATTTGGACCTCCAACCCTCGGAATATTCTTAATGTCTCTAGGTCTTCAAGTTAGTCATTTATGCTAGTCTCTCATCATTATCATCATATCTCAAAGTCCTCGAGGCGCGACCTCAGTACTCAAGGTTCATGCATTCTAGGAATCGACCAACTCTCAAGTGTACTACCGTGGACCTCGCCACTCGTGACAGGTTCACTTAAAGGAAACTAATTGGCAAACTTCCTATAAATCCCCACAAAGTACTATCTACACTAATAGGCCAATTCTATAGTTATTTAGACCCTTGTTAATCGAGTTAGGTTTACGATTAGGGGTTAGTTGGTGAGCCCCTAATCGCCTCTATATAACCGCTAACTCATATGCATGAACAATAAATCTAGACCAACTCTAATGTACAAATGTGGACTCCTGTCACTCATGAAAGGTTCACTAATAGAAAATTAACGGGCAAACTTCCTATAAGTCCTATCAGGTATCATCAACAATAAAATGACTAGTTCTATAGTTATATGGATCCTTGACAATCCAGCCAAGTTTACGATTATGAGTTAGTTGGCGAATTCTTAATCGTCCCCGTATAACCATTAATATCAAAACATATGTCACAGAGAAGCATAATGATCTAATCATGAGAACCTAGTCATAAATTTCAATCATAGATCATGCGTAGTAAACATACATAGCCACATTCAATTTGTGTCATCTCTAACTCATTCTCTACTCAAACATATATAATTAGTTTCACATAACATGTTTTATATCATACTAAAGACATGCTTTCAATTTCAGTCATATCATAACTCAACAGTTCTTTCTTCGATAAACGTGCACCATAACGTTTAATGTACTCTTACATACATCAAACCAACTCATTTCATGCTCAAATTTCTATAACATACTTCTCATATCATACTTTCATGCATAGTAGGAGCATAGCAAAATCAAACGTTCTAAAATGCCACTTATTTGGAAAACGTGACACTTTTTTTTTATTTTTGTCTTTCCTCATCTCCTTGGTCCCTTTTATTTTCTTTTTCTTTCACCAGAACTTTCCTTCTCCTTCTTTCCATCCCCTCCTGCCCTTCTTCTCATTCTTCCTAGGATCTTCGGCGTCGTCTTGGTCATTGCCAGAGCTGTCGTCCATGTTGTCACTTCCAGATCTACTCTCGTGATCTTCGTCTCTATCTCTTCTCCCAACATCATGCTCGAAACCCTCGGGTAGTCAGGCCCAAAACCCCCTACCCGTTGTCCATGTCGGTAACAGCGTGAGGGAGTCAAACGTCGATTTGGTGATAGATGGAGTTATTACTGGCAGCAGTGGTGTTGTTGTTCACGTAAGGGACATTTTCTATGAAGGCATTGAGGGCTTAAAGGCATTGGGTCAAGAGTAATTTGAAGAACACCATTGGGTAACAATTTTGACCCTTTGTTGTAAACCAAGAATTCTTCCTACAGTTTCATGCCGGAAAAAGGAACAATTTTGGACTCAAGAGCTAAAATGGCCGAAAACTTATGACTTTTTTTTTTAAAAAATTTGAAATTTGTTTCACACACAAATACTCCCGACTTGTCTCTTTAGCTTTTAGGGAAGGAAAATGGAAAACTTTAATGAAGAAATCGATCGGAGATAAGGTCAAGAACGTCTAAACCACAAGCGAGATCAAATTGATTTTCGAGAAATTTTCTATTAGTGAGTAGCCTCATTCGTCTATCCCTAATTTTATGTATAGTGAACCAAAAGATTTAAGTTTAATCCTAGACCTTTATATATGATAGATATATAATTTTAATGAAGAAACAATCGTGAGATAATGACTAAATACTTTGGTGAAGTCGAATTTCAGGCACCGGAAACCATGAGCTCGCATCGTGGTTTTTAGTTGAAGTTTGAATAAGATGACACATGTCATCCAATTTGAACCATTGTGAACGTTTTGACTAGTTTGATCACCATAAATTATCTTTATTTTCATAATCTAAACTCAATTTAAGACCTCTCCAATAAATTTTAAGGAATTTGAAGCTAAAAAAGTCTAAGGATTGAGCCCTTGAACACATCCAACATGTGTAAGTAACTGTATGGATGGTACATTCTTGAAGAAATTCGGGTAGGAATGAGCTAAGACCCAGGTAGGATGATTATAAGTATGTAATATTACAAAATTGAGAATGAAATTAGAGATCTAAACTTAGCAACCTTGTATTTTTGTCGGTTTAGCTCGTAATCATGAAATAGAACTTTTACCACTCTTAATTTGAATGTGGTTGATCTGAATGCTCTATTGAGACCCTGACATTATATGCACGAGTATACCATGTTATTGCCTATTATTATAGGAAAGAATGTGAGCATGAGCCTGAGCCTCTATTTTTTTTTTTTTTTTTTTTTTTTTT
>NW_019272031.1:1184685-1192073 GCF_002738345.1 Cucurbita maxima | reverse complement strand
TTTTTTTTTTTTTTTTTTTTTTTTTTAATAATACTAAAGAGATTGTTAAGGTACAACCACAAATCATGAACTTACCACCATTAGTGAGGGTCTACCTAGTTTATAGTTATATGACGTTACCCAATTAAGACTTGTGGCACACTAGAAAGTACTACTAAGGAAGCTCTAGACATGCATAATGGAGAGCCTATCTTGCACTATAAATAGTCTAGAATGGTATAGAAATAGGGAGCTTATTATGGACCATTAGGAGAGCTTCTGACTAGCATTGAGTAGTAGACATGTATGGAGCCTATTAGAGAGACTGAAATGACCTAGAATGTTTTGTCCAATAAGTTGCCTTTCTAAAATGTCTAGAACGCCGAAAATGCTATCTTTGATTAAGAAATTGTCCCTCAATCATTACTCTCGTCTTTTCTTTTAGTTTTACAAAGGAAAATGTAACAAATTTACTGAAAGAATCGAGGGATGAAAAGGTTTGGAACGTCTGAATCGAGAGCAAGTCTACATGGAAAATTTCCATTGGTGAGTAGCCTCCAACTTCGGGTAAAATGAGCCAAATGATTTGTAGCTTTATTCTATCTATACTTTTGATTAATAAACCATCATAAAATAATGAGTAAAACCCTCCGGTGAAGTTGACTTTCAAGTATTGGAAACCATGAGCTCGTGTCAGCGTTGTGGATAAAAGTAGAATACGATAACACACATTTCTAAACCATTGTTATTGTTTGGCTTTTAGACCCGACTTCATTTTCTTTTGATTCTATAAGTTTGAATAAATTTAGGACTTAAAAACCAATGTAGATAATTGATTCGACTATTTTGAAAGAAATAGTTGTAGGAACCAAGTAGGGCTTGTACACGATGACTAGAGTTATGAAGGAATGTTTAGCGAGCCTTTGTCTATGTTTCACCTTTTATTGGTCCTTGAGTGTCACGATCCGATTTTTATGATAGAAAAAGAACGGTAAAACTTTTCACATTTAAAACATAACACAAATAAATTTTATGTACAAATCCAAAATAAAATTGGAATACATTGAGCCAAGTAAATAAAATAATTTAAAATATTAAAATAGTTAAAACACATGATGGCATCCGTTGTAGACTATTTCTTCTTGTCACCTAAAAAACACGAAGAAACTTGAATGATTATAGAGACTTGTGGATGTATATATTAAAATGATGTAAAACTCATAAGAATAAGTGCAAGTATACACTATCACAAGTAGCAAGTAATAAGTAAATTATCGATTCTACAGAGAACCTATCATTTTGGTAAATTTAGTTGCTGGAAATTAAGTGAATTTTTGGGTAACATTCAAATGGGTGTTGGTGATTTTGACTACTTAAACAAAACAAAAGCAGAGTACCACTACTGTCGAAAAACAGAAAATGATGAGAAAATCAATTATAATGAGGAAGTTCGGCTAAGAGAGATTGAATAGATAAGTTGTTGAGTTTTGTGGTAGATTTTAGTTTCTTTTAATAGATTTCCAAGCCCACTTACGAGAGTCATGAATAGTGATTATTTCCATAATCGTTGTAATTTCTATTAACAAGGCTCTAGGAGAAAATTATTTCTAAACCTTCTATTACCCTTCAAGTCTCCTTGCCATGGAACTAGAGTATTAAAGAGGATTTCATTGCTCTCTCTCTTCTCCCGAATAAGAGAACAACTATGTAGTAAAGTAGCTAATTAGACATACATGTAAATCATTAACAACAACTCTTTAATAAACTAAAATCATACGGTCAACATACTTAAACTATATAAAACTCTCTCGCCTCCCCTATTAAGTTTAGCTCTCCATACAAACTGAATTAAACAAAGGAATTCACATCTTCATCATGTAAAATTGATGGAATAAGGTAAGAGAATAAGGAAATAGAGAGTTATCCCGGTTTGTTGCCATTCGTCAATGGAAGTTCCCTTCTCTTTAGCTCTCACGTCCACCTCTTTGCCCTAATCAATCCTTGTTGGTCTCCTTTTCCTTTTGCTGTCAACAGCTGCTGGATTAGGGTTGATTATCATACTGAGGTAGACTTAAGAAGCTTGAGTATTTATTCTTCAGCATGGCCTATACTTGAGTCGGAAATGGGATGTCGCGTATCCGCTGCAGATAAGTTGTTAAAGTGCTTAATCAAATGTATAGGCATAGGTTAGTCGGACTTACAAAAGAGGTGGGTGTTCTGCCAAAATCGTTTAAAAGCTTTACTAGCACTTATTTCTTGTGCTGAATCGATGACCTATGTTATGTATAAAGTAACAAAAATTCTTTGGATTTCAAGAAAAAATGAAACAACGTTGCTGACAATTGTTTGTTTAGTTAGAAGAGTCCTCCGAATATTCGGGTCTTGGATTTATGATAAATTTTCTTTTTTCTTTTTTCTGTTTCTTTGTGGAATATGAATAGAGAAAAGAGGATAGGCTCATTACATTCAAAAAGATATATGGGAATTTCCCAAAAATAATTGCAATAATTGAGCGTGAGAGCCAAATGAATAGAAAGATGAATGTTTGGTTTGGGAAGGGATGGTCGAAGTTTTGAAATGAATGGAAAGACAATCTATTTTCATTGAGTGATTTATTAGATAATCGAAAACATAGGATTTTGAAAACAATTCAAAATGAAGAACTCCGCGAGGGGGGCCATTGAACAGCTGGAAAAAGTCTGGGCCTGCTTACGAAAAGTCGAAATGGAAGCGGATCAGTTTAGAGTGAATGAATACTCTGAGATAGAATGAGAAAAATGGAATTTGATTAGTTCAACTTCTAAAAGTTTGGAACAATTAGAAAATTAGGAAAATGAAACATTTGTTTTGAACACCAAAAAGCCATTAATCAAGTACGACAACAGGTTTTCCAACAAGCCTTACAAGGAGCTCTAGGAACTCTGAATAGTTGTTTGAACAACGAGCTACGTTTACGTACCATCAATGCTAATATTTCCATTTCAAGCAAATGAAATTAGTAATATTATTCGTGAACGTATTGAGCAATATAATAGAGAAGTCAAAATTGTAAATACCGGTATTGTACTTCAAGTAGGCGACGACATTGCTCGTATTTATGGTCTTGATGAAGTAATGGCAGGTTCATTAGTCGAATTTGAAGAGGGTGCTATAGGCATAGCTCTAAATTGAGAATCAAATAATGTTGGTGTTGTATTAATGGGTGATGGTTTGCAAATACAGGAGGGAAGTTCTGTAAAAGCAACAGGAAGAATTGCTCAGATACCAGTAAGCGAGGCTTATTTAGGTCGTATTATAAACGCCCTGGCTAAACCTATTGATGGACGAGGTGAAATTTCAGCTTCTGACTCTCAGTTAATTGAATCCCCCGCTCCTGGTATTATTTAGAGACGTTCCGTATATGAGTCTTTTCAAACAGGACTTATTGCTATTGATGTGATGATTCCTATCAGACGTGGTCAGCGAGAATTAATTATTGGGGACAGACAGACCTATAAAACTGCAGTAGCCACGGATACGATTTTGAATCAACAAGGGCAAAATGTAATATGTGTTTATGTAGCTATTGGTCAAAAAGCCTCTTCTGTGGCTCAAGTAGTTACTATTTTACAGGAAAGGAGGGCAATGGAATACACTATTATAGTAGCTCAGATGGCTGATTCTCCAGCTACATTACAATACCCTGCCCCTTATACAGGAGCTACTTTGGCTGAATATTTGATGTACAGAAAACAACACACTTTAATCTGCCCCTTATACAGGAGCTACTTTGGCTGAATATTTGATGTACAGAAAACAACACACTTTAATCATTTATGATGATCCCTTCAAACAAGCACAAGCTTATCGACAAATGTCTCTTCTTTTACAAAGACCGCCCGGCCGCGAAGCTTATCTGGGAGATGTTTTTTATTTGCATTCACCCCTTTTGGAAAGAGCGCTAAATCAAGTTCTGCTTTAGGTGAAGGAAGTATGACTGCTTTACCAATAGTTGAGACCCAGTGGGGAGATGTTTCAGCTTATATTCCTACTAATGTAATTTTCATTACCGATGGACAAATATTCTTATCTGCGTATCTATTCAATGCTGGAATCAGACCTGCTATTAATGTGGGTATTTTCGTCTCCAGAGTAGGATCTGCAGCTCAAATTAAAGCCATGAAAGAAATAGCCGGCAAATCGAAATTGGAATTGGCTCAATTTTTCAAATTAGAAGCCTTTGCGCAATTCGCTTCTAATCTCGATAAAGCTACTCAGAATCAATTGGCAAGAGGTCAACGATTACGTGCTCAAACAATCCCAATCAGCCCCTCTCACGGTAGAAGAACAGATAATGACTATTTATACCGGAACGAATGGTTATCTTGATTCATTAGAAATTGAACAAGTAAGAAAATTTCTCGTTGAGTTACGTACTTACGTAAAAACGAATAAACCTCAGTTTCAAGAAATAATATCTTCCACCAAGACATTCACCCCTGAAGCGGAAGCCCTTTTGAAAGAAGCTATTCAGGAACAGATGGAACGTTTTCTACTTCAAGACCAAGTATAAAAGAAAACAAGTAAAGTAGAAATCAATTTGATAACTTGAAAATCTTCTAATTTCTTCTATTTATAATATATATAAGAATAGATATAATAAGAATAAGATAAGCGGATAGCAGGAATCGAACCCGCATTGTTAGCTTGGAATGCGAGGGGTTATATATAGTGGACGTTGGTTCATCATTTTAAATGTCTCTAATTCAAAATCGAACGGGAAACTTTGGTTTCATTCAACTCCTTTATGGAAGATGGATAAATTCTTACATGTAAGACGTAAAGAAAAACAAATATGCCACCCATACATAACATCTATGTCAGCATTTCCGTCTGAATGCATTTAAAATGACCCGCTTTCTAGATGATCCCTATACAAGAGGAGATTCTAACAATCTTTCCAGTTATTTATTTCGTTCCCTATTTCTATTGAATAAAATCCTTAGCAAAAGTAGTTTGTTTCCGCCGAGCTAAAAAACGATGTCGACGTCTCTAGTAAAGCAAAGACACTGTTTCATAGCTCTTTTGTTTTGCTTCAATCTCCCTTATACAAAGACAAAATTGAAGATTTAGTTATGATTAGCAAAAATTCCACCTTTATCCATGGATCCCTTATTCCTTGCAATTGGAAGTATTGATCCAATTCAATAAAATTCTGTTTCGTCATTTCGTGATCCCAGTTTTTTCAACTTGGGGAGAGATGGTTGAGTGGACTAAAGCGTCGGATTGCTAATACTTTGTATGAGTTTTTTGTACCGAGGGTTCGAATCCCTCTCTTTCCCTTTTTGTCAATTACTTTTTTGATAGTTTAGGAAAGATGTGGAATAGATCAAATTAGGAAGAGTTGAGTTGTTCATTACTTGAAATTGTATTTAATACCGATAGACAATTATATATTGTAGGGACTCTAACAAGCAGGGTTGTTCAATGGAAACAAAGTAAGAATAAGAAAATGAGAGTGATCCTTCTCCCAGCTATAGAAGAATTGCCATATTGGACTCAACTCAAAGGTTCGTTCAGACTGTATGGATGATTTCTCTGATCTTATAACAATCTCTTTTTCTAGTAAATCATCAGTCTCGGACAGTATTCAAAATCTTATCGAAAGCTTACGACAGCTTGCCAAACAAAAGCTAATAGAAAAATGAATAGAGCTATTACTGGCATAACATCTACTATTGGATTCAAAAAAGCGTAGGCCTCAGGTAATTTGGCAACGAAAAAACTACTTGACTTGTGAATAAAGGAAAGAATTCAGACAGATACCGATGAAACTTTAGAGATTATAAGCCTAACAATTTCTTTTGATTGAGTTATTAATCCCCTATTTATTATTAAGGGATACTAAATGAATAACATAAAGTAGGTCAAAACCCCTTTCTTGCTTGAACTCAGCCAATAAAAAATCCTTCAATTCGAAAAAGAGAATAATAAATAGAAGAAATCCTACTTTCAGACATTATCTTAATGGGGAATTATATGTATGATCAATAAATGCAGTTTAATTGGATCTATAAACGTATCAAAATCCGAGCATAGAATTCTTTCTATAAATCTTTGTACTAGAATTGACGACCAACCACTACGAATATTAGTGTTTATTAATGGTGAATATAAATGGGGCGTGGCCAAGTGGTAAGGCAACGGGGTTTGGTCCCACTATTCGGAGGTTCGAATCCTTTCGTCCCAAAGTATGTCCAACTATAAATCTTTGTTGCACGAAATGTGAGGGGCAAACTTCGATTAAAATGATGTTGGTAGAAAGCAACGGGCGACTTGAAGGACATGATCCACTGTGGGAAGTGAAAACAACTAAGTAGTAAGGTATATATGGTTATCATGTGAAAATGACTAAGTATATGTTTGGTATAGAAAGAGAAAGGAGCCCATTCGACCCATTTGATCAAAAGTGTATCACATGAGAACCCATTGGTATGTTACCTGCCATTTTGAAATGATTAAAGATCACCGCACCGAAGTAATGGCTAATGGCTAAATTGTCTCAATTACGAAACTAGATAAAAAATGAAGGGGTTAGAGACAGACCGCTCAATAAATGAAATGCTTAAGCTTAATGGTTGTTTTCCTTTGAGTGAGAGTTATACCTACCACTTGATTGAGTTATGAGGATAAGTAAGAATGGAATGAGTTTCATTCATAAAAGAAGAAAAATATATTTAATAGTCTAATTGATTGAATAATCTATTCATCCATTTGACATTCATTATCATTCTATACATGACTATGAATTTCCTCGAGCCGTATGAGGAGAAACCTTCTTATACGGTTATGGGCGGGTCTTGTTAATTTACATCTATCACACCGGTTGGTTATTGAATCATTACTATTGATGTTCGAGCCCGAAGAGAAGGAAGAGATCCTCGTAAAGTGGGTTTTGTTTGATGTATGATCCTATAAAGAAAAGAACCTAACCTATTTCAATCCGTTATTCTATATTTCCTTGAAAAGGGTGCTCAACCTACCGGAACTGTTCATGAAATTTTAAAGAAGGGGCAGGGAGGGATTTTTACTGAACTGAACCTTAATCAATAACCGAAATTCTATCTAATGAAATCAAAAAGGGTGTGGATAACTTGTAGATAGCTTTGACTAACCTTTTTTTCTTTATTATTTCCCCTCTCTTGTTCTATTCATACTGATGACCTTCTAATTCTGTCTCAAAAATATATCTTTTTTTCTACTTCTTCCTTCATTTTGTCTTTCGCCTACATCTTTATATGTCCATCTATGTTGATTATCTCTATAGTGCCAATCCAAGTAGTTTTGATAATTCTTTAGTTTTCTCCATTGTATAGTGTAGTCGGGTTTCACTATTCACATTCATATTGACAACAGTGTATCAAACAAAT
>NW_019272031.1:1177185-1179685 GCF_002738345.1 Cucurbita maxima | reverse complement strand
TCATGGGAATCTCATTGAAGATGTTCGTGCTAGTATAAGAATATAATGGTCCTGTACCCTGCATCACACTCTTCGAGAAGGAAATTTCTGCACTGATTTTCTTGCGCTGTTACATTGGGTCAGAATGAAAGGTTCTCCATTCCCCACTAGCGGAAATACTCTCTTGATGGCTGATGCTCAAGTGCCTTCCCAAGAGGCTTTCAACTGTAATCATTTTTGCTTTCATTTGATCGGAACTACTATCTATCACCATTGAGTAAGGAATCAAAGTTACGAGTATAAGCGGAAGGCGAAGTCAGGTTATAGCTATGCAGCAAAGAAAAGGAGGTGATCAGTACCCGTAACGTAGCGACGAAGAAGATGATCATTTATTTATTAGGCGAACAGTCGAAGAACCTCTCTAAGGAAGAATGGAGCTGCTTCATAAGGAATAGGAATCAGGCTTTGGTTTCACGAATTAATGTTAGTTTCTTTATCGGTCAGAGATGAATCTAAATCAATTTCGTATTCGTAAGAGTTCGTAAGAGAAAGAGCGAAGTAGGAAAGATCAAAAGATTCAGAGTAGACTCCTTCTTCGGGACTATATATAATAAGATTCGTTTAGCAATCCTTCGTCGAGCCTTCCTATAGGTTTAAAGCTCCTGTTTGCCTACTAAATATTACACATTCGTATATGCTGAGAAATAGAATAGGCTTTTTTAGCTCCTTTCTCAGTCACCTGATTTGGCACCAGCCACAGGAGTACTATTCATATTTCGGCTTGTGACGGGGGTGTGATCAAGTCAAAGACTTAGCGCTAAAGCACCTTCGCTCCTATCCTTTAAGTCGACTCCAGTGGACTCTGAGCTTATAAGTCGGTTCGAATAAAAGCCTGTCAGAGAATTGTCAAAAGTCGGATTTTCCCAGAAGTTGCCGATCAAGGATAATGCAACGAGGTGTTTTCTAATGTAATGATCATTCCAAGATTTCCTCTGTTTAAATAGAAGTACAATCTACTAAAAGAGTCAGAACATTAGTGAACTAGTCTTGAGGATTGGTACTTGGCTCCTTCGTAAAGAAGAACAAGCAAACGATACCTAGATCCGGCTGGGAATCAACAATGTTGCTTAGGTTACATTGGAAATAAGTACTGAATGAAACCATTTTTTTCTATTTTCCACTAAGTCAGCTTGCCCCATGAGACAATGGACGCTTTTCATTCCTTCCTCTTTTTCTTGCTTAGTTGGCTACTCTCATCTCTGAATTCAAATATGTTGGCCTAGGTTATTGGCTGCACAACCTCATTTAGATCTTCCTCTATTAGAGACCAAAAAGAAAGAAAGGCTCTATCTCAATGACAGATTATCTCAAAAAAAAAAAAATAAAGCATCGCAAATAATCTATCTACAATCTTCGTGAACGGACTTCTCAGAATAATGGTCGTAGGTCTTGCAATTATGATTTAAGTTCTTTTAGTTCTGTTGGTGCCATGCAGTACGGGGCCTTAGAGATGGGTCACATTCCTGGTTCCAGTTCTATTCCAAAGTCTACCTTTCGCGATGGAGGGAACCCTAGGAGGTCCTCCGGGAAGACATCCATAAATTCGTTTACTATGGACACTGTATCTATGGGTTTTTCCTTTCCTTTTGTGTTTACTACACAAGCTAGAAACGCCCACCCCCCTTGTTGTACCAGGCGTCTCGCTTTCATAATCGATATCATTTTTGGGGTGGTACCTGTGAAGGTTCCTTTAAACTTAAAGGTGAGTCCATTTGTAGGTGTGAATATCACCTCTTTCTTATAGCAGTCTATGCTAGCAAAGTTTTCGGCTAGCCAGTCCATTCCTAATATGACGTCAAAATCCGTCATATCCACTACTTTTAAGTCTATGTGGATGGTTTGTCTAGCTATTACCACTTGTCCGTCTTTTACTCTATTTTTCGTAACTAAGTCTACGTCTGCTAGGGTACCAGTACGTACATTAAGGGTTCTAACTAAGCTTATGATTTACTTATAACAATTCCCTACATTCTACCATATAATTGAGATAAACAAAACATAAATATCATAACGTAAAGACATGCATAACATCAGATCACATCACAACACATTTTCACAGTATCATGTCATGCATCATATAAAGCCAACCACGTTAAATATATCACAAAGATTATACATCCCTCATTCTACATAAGGTTTACCTGGCATCGGTAATTTTACCTACTTAATCTAAGGTCATTACTATACCTTGAAATGCGAAATGTACATTTTATAGGCCCTGTTCATAAATGCAACGTAAACTCATCTTTTATTACCTCGTGAAAGAGAATTACATTACAAGGGAAAGAAAGGAAAAGAACATTATTGAAATAAAGAAAAAGGAACAAAACTGAAATGAATGTCTTATACTACCCTATGGTTTACTATGCAAATACAATTCAACCTATACTAACCTATACTAATGTTGCAAACCGAATTCAACCTAGACTATGAAATAGAAAAAAAAAAAAAAAAAAAAAAA
>NW_019272031.1:1167200-1177110 GCF_002738345.1 Cucurbita maxima | reverse complement strand
AAAAAAAAAAAAAAAAAAAAAAAAAAAAAAAAAAAAAAAAAAAAAAAAAAAAAAAACAACTACCCTATGCATGTACCACGGTCCCAAGGTGTACGATGCCGCCGTCGATGTCACATAGGTGCCTTGCCCTTATCTGAAAAAGTAAAGTAGCACGAGGCTTGAGTATTTCCAGAATACTTAGTAAGGGACCCCCTATCAGGGTTATGCAACAATCACATGCAATGAAATGATGGGACCTATCGTTTCGTTTCGTTTTTCCTACACTGCTATCCTAACGGGTAATCGTGGACGTGTACCATATACTCTACACACAGCTGATACGTGCGAGTATGGGCTCACCAACTAGTTCACACACCGCTGGGCCACTTTCCTTATCTGGTGGGCATACTCTGGGAGCCCCTTATGCCGGAACCCGTTAAAACTAGTAACTGTCACGGCAGCGCTATGCAAAGCATAACGATCGTTGTCCTGCCATTGGATGTACGCGTTTGTACCCTCGTGATGGGATAGGGGAATCCCCCCAAATGCATGAACACACAATATGCATAAGGTCCCCACTAGTCCTACATTTATCATAATGAACATAACCCCTGTCACGTTTCATGTTTACATGTCATTCTCATTTTCATTTCTTTACGTATTATACATATTCCTAACGAGGTTATGTTTCCATGCAGCTTACCGTATTTCATGTCATACAATTCATGCTGTTTACATTCAAATATTCCATACAATCATGCCATAATCATTCAAGAATAACATATCGTCACATGCATAACATATCACATCAAACTAAGCAGCATACATAGCATACATTCATGTTCACATGATTACGTACTTAAGCACAACCAACTAGCATACAATTTAATGACACGTGCGAATCCACGGGCACGTGCCAACAAACAACAATTAACGCGTAACCTACGATTGGTGAGCCATTTACCTGATTAGCTTAAGTCGTTGGCACGTATATATCCTTAATGAAAGTTCGATTCTGTCCTTTGAAATTCAAGTCAACCTATGTGAGCCCATGACATCATTTTCAAGTTTGAACTCTATAAAATTATTTCTCTAATTTACATGGTTAAAATTCTGATATTTCTTGTTAGATAAAATTTGATAGAGTTTCATGCCCTCTTATTATAGTAAAATATGAAAGAAGATTTGATCCTAAATTGATTTCTTACAACCATAATTATAAGGAAAAAGGAAATCTGAGATAGGATTTTACGTAATAATATACCAAAATTTCTCCTGCATCATAATTTTGTTGAAACACCATTTTACTTTTTCCCAAATCTGACAATCTAACATTTTTTTTTATTTATTTTTGGACGAAATGGTGATATGGTGGGGTTGTGGAAGGAGAATAAAGTTGGGATGAGATGTTAGTGGAGAGAGGTGGGTAAATTTTATTTTTATTTTTATTTTTAAGTAATCTTTTTTAGTTAATTAATTATGAATTATTTTTATTTTTATTATTTTGACGTATATATTTTTTTATAATTATTTTTATTTGTTTATTTATTTTTATTATTATTATCATTATTGTTATTATTATTTTTATTATTTTATTATTATTATTTTTTTTTTTTTTTGGGCTATTACATCCATCTAATTAAATGAGTTGGTTTGAACAAACATCTTTAAGTATGTAGCATTAATCTCGCCATGTCCCATCATAACATTGCTCCCCTTGATTTCTTCTTGAAACTTAAAGATAGTGTTACAAGGAAGAGCTTGGGATTGACTTCGTACCTCCTCGTGGATTGTAGCCTAAGTTATTTGCCTCCAATGTTGGTCAAAAAAACTAATATTTTCTTCTAGTTAAATGAATTTGTTTGAACTAATATTTTAAGTGTGTGACCTTAATGTCTAAAAATTCTTCTCAATCTACAGCTCACCCAAAAAAAACAGAGAAATTGACTTCTTGGGCAACTCCATCCAAGACGTTTTAGCTCTATTATTCTGCGGACACTATGGATGCAGCCCACTTTTGTATATGATAAAAACAATGTGATCATTAAATTGTACATGTGGAGACATGTGAGTGGGGGCGTCCTATGCAATGAGTATTGCATAAGATCGGACCATGAAGAAAATCACGCTCACTTTACAATCTCGTTTACTGTTGAGACTGATTTTCTTTTCATTCGATGACCTAGGTAACTCGATCTTAATCCTGAGCTAACCATGAACTCCTGTTTATTCGGAATTATCCTTAGATTTGCATGGGTGAGAGTGGCTCAAGTTCGCCGAGTCAATAGGCCTCCCATTTCAGGGGTAAGACTGGGTAAATGGCTGGGGACGTGGGGTGCAAAATGGAATTCACTCCTACCCACTTTTAGGGATAGAAGAGAGGTAGTTCCCTTAAGTACTGACTCCAGGTCTTGAACAAGGGACCCCACCCTCTCATTGGCCTGAGAGGGATTCAGTTTACTGGTTGGACCACAAACCAATTGTTCATTAGAGGATCAGTTAGACATAAGAAACAAGAAGTAACTTTAGGGGTAAAACGGTAAATTGACCCAGCTCTAGTTACGAACAACCTGTGAAGGATCGACTTACTAATCATGGTTATATCAAATGGACAGAAATATATCTATAGTGAGGGGAGTGCAACTACTAGGCTATAGTGGAATGTCTTAGTAGTTAACAAATATTGGTTAACAAGATTAATGAGTTTAACTGGTTAATCTTGGATCGTTGGAGCCCATGATCTATAGGTCCATTAGGTCCCTCTACTAGCTCATATCAGACTAAACCATAGAACAGTGTGACGAGTGAGTTTGAAGTGTTCGAATTCAAAGTAGGGAGAATGCGCTACATATATACGATATTTTTAACCGCATTTTTGTTTATTTACGAATTAAACAAAAAGAGAGAATCTGAGGTATTTAAATAAGATTTAAATATCTTAATCAAATATGTGTCGGAATTAATTGGGATTGACATTTGAATTAATATTAAATATTAATTAAATAGTTTAATTAATCATTTAATATTACTTTAATTTGAAATTAATAATTCAAATTGATTGTTGAATCAAAATGAAGAAAGTCAAAATGTTGACTTCATTTAATGGAGTAATGGAAAACTCCATGTTAGTGGAATTTTGAGGTGTCAAAATTTAATTTAACCAAACTTGCATGCTTGCCAAATAAACCCCACAAATTTGAGTAGAATTTTGAGTGTCAAAATTTGGTGTTCTCAAATTTGCATGAACATGCAAACATGACTCTATAAATAGAGGGATCATAATATATGAAAGGTCTTTTTTTTGGTGAAAAACCTTGAGAAAAACCTCTCACAAACACTCTCTTCATATATACAAAATCTCTCCCAAGTTTAGTCACACACCGAATTCCACAATCCCGTTCTAAGGCTGAAGGATAGTGGAGAAGACACTAGTGGTGGTTCGAAACCGGTTCGTGAGGAAAAAGGAATTTAAACTACAAAAGGTTAGTATTCAAACTCATTAAGTTTTAATACTTATGAACATGCTAGTTATTTACTATATTTAATGTTCTAAAAGTGCCTAAGATCCAAATTGCTTCCCCATGTGTTATATTAACACCATCAATTAGAAGCAAATGATTTTTTCTCTATTGCATACTTAAACTATTTTGTGCATTCGTGTGTCATTGTAGTCACATCGGTAGTAAAATATTAGGTCGTGACAACTAGATTTTTTATCAGGAAGATCGTAGCTTTGTTGTCCACGTATAGCGTTGGTGGACCACCTTCTCTTCCGATGAGTTCTTCCATCATCCGCGTAAGCCAGTCCCCCTATGTGACTACTGTCGAAGCGGCGATGTACTCATCTTAACAAGAAGACAAAGAAACTACCTTTTGTTTAGTTGATTTCCAGCAGATCTCGCTGCCTGAGAGGATGTAAATCATCCCACTGGTGCTTTTACGATCATCAACGTCACCGGCCATGTCACTATCATTGTAGCCGACCAGCTCAAGCTTCTCCTTTCCTCTCTCTACATAGTATCTCACACCCCAGCCTCTGGTTCCAGCCACGTAGCGTAGGATGCGCTTGATAGCAATAAGATGCTCCTCCCTAGGTGCTTCCATAAACCTACTCACGTATCCAACGAAATAAGCGAGGTCAGGGTATGTGAATACCAGATAGCCCAAACTTCCGACAATATTGCGGTAATTGGTGGCCTCGACTATTGTCATAGTGCCGACCTTTCTTAGCTGGAGTCGGGCCTCCATTGGCATCCTTGTAGGGTTACTGTCTGCTAGCCCAGCTGTCTCTAGTCGCTTCTTCGCGTACGCACCTTGACAGATGGTGATGTCGGCAATACTCTGTTACACTTCGATGCCGAGGTAGTAACTGAGCACGCTGAGATCGCTCATCTTGAAGTTCTTTGACATCTCCCTCTTGAATCTTTTAAGAACTTTCATCTCGTCTCTAGTGATTATGAGGTCGTCGATGTGCACTCCCATGATCAGTCGCTACTCGCCGTGACAGTGCGTGTACATGTCATGTTCAGAGGCACAGCGCTTGAGCTTCAGTAACAGTAAGGTACTATCGAGCTTCGCGTTCTAGGCTCATGGTGCTTGTCGAAGCCCATAGAGTGCCTTGTGCAGTCGCAATATCTTGCTGGGTTGTCGTTGCCCAGGAAGCCAGGTCGTTGTCAGACGTAGATGGTCTTCTTCAGCTCTCAGTTGAGGAAAGCAAACTTCACATCCATGTGGTGGACCTCCCAGGAATGATGTGCTGCGATCGCCAGCAATAGGTAGATAGATTCCAACCTTGCCACCGGAGCAAATACATCTTCGAAGCCCACTCATTGCTTCTGGACGTAGCCCTTTGCCACCAGATAGGCCTTGTGCTTCACTACTTCTCCCTCTTTGTTATGCTTCAGTTTGAAGACCCATTTGAGCCCTATGGCTTGGTTTCCTAGTGGCATGTCCTCTAGACTCCATGTCTTGTTCTCAGTGATGGACGCCATCTTTTCCTGCATTGCCTTCAGTCAGCACAACCACCTCTTCTTCGAGCTAACGATATTTCTGTTTCTACCGTCTCCTACTCATCTTCTGAATTAATTTCGAGTTTTGCTTAGAAGGCGCATAATGCTGCTTTTTATGGACATTTGGATAGCCCCTTACATATGAAACCAAAAGGGGATCATGGTTTTGACTCTCACAAGTTAGGCGGTGAGGTCTTCACCAGGGAGTCCTAACTCTTTGTTGGGAGGATTTATATTCCTCTTCCCTGTCTTCAAATCTATCACTTTTCCCACCTCTGAGGAGTTTGGTCGATAATTCTCATTTTCACCACTTGTGGATGCTCTATAATGCCTCATCCCTTGGGGTTCATTGCTATCAAGATCAAACAATTATTTGGCAATATCATAGACTGTGGAGAGGATTTCAACTCTTTGTTCGTAGAGCTTGTTTTCACCCATGACTTTAGCCCCCAGATAAAGTTGAAGATCTTGCTTAACGTAATCTCAGATACTACCCGTTTGACTCAACTCTCTTAATTTTCTTCTGGCGATTATCTCGACATTCCCTAGGAAGAACTGAGAATGAAGTTCTTGTTTCAAGTTATCCCAAGTGTCCACAGTACATCGACCATCTTGAATGTCCATGTACTTGGACTCCACCATAACTTTGCATCGTCGACTAGAAGCATTGTTGCCAATGTGACCTTCACTTCCTCTGCCACAGGACTCCACCAAAACAGTTGGAAGAATTTAAGAAAGCAACATTATATGATTATAAGCAAATTAAGAAATACCACGGTTTAAGTAGCATATAACTCAGGGTAGGAAGAAATGACAACTAGTCATATCCCACTATAGTACATTTTGGAGCATTTTTAGCCTTGGCGGGTGTAGACATGATTTTGGTGAACGGTCATATACCCCCGTATTGACCCAACATGAAATGGTATAGGGCTATATAGAATGAAAGCATGTAAAAGGGGGTTTGGAACAGGCATGCAACCATGGACAACATGTCCTGGACAAGAAAGACTAGGACATCCGCCATTGGCCATAGGAAACATGTCTTTTTCAAACATGATCGTGACACCTTGCATGATACTCGGGGATTTGCTAACCTCGGGGCGTCCGACTACGAACAACTAGTAAATTTTGATGGATCCATGGAGGTGCGACATGTCTGCAGACTCACGCTCGTACATGTAGGCCATGTGTAGGGAAGTAATACACATCCAATTTTGTTTGGACCAGAGACCACCTTTATGATGATTTTAACGGTAGGCCTTTAATCATGAACTGCATGTGTTTGCATTCTCTGACGCTAATATTGGGTTCACTTAGTAAGTATTTCTTAAAATACTCAAATGTCCTGCTACTTCTATTTCAGGCAAAGACAAGGCACCCCTGTACGATTGACCAATGCACAGGTAAGTGGTATTTCATTTCTTAGACTTTAGGTTAGTATAAGGTGTTTTTAATTTTAATTTTTATTTGTTTTATTTAGTTTCTTTATGTTGCTTTAAAGATGTTTTCAAACATGTAAGTCCATGACAATGTTTTACGATGAAGATTTAAGTGTTTATTTCTGCATAAGAGAGTATGTTATGATGATGGTGGCGACATTAGGTTAGTAGAAATCTAGGATCATTATACTTTAAACATAAATTCCAACCGTCGATTGTTACAAAAGAATAAGACCATGTCCATTTGTTTTGAAAGCCTTTTTCGAATGCATTTGCATAGGAGCAATTTTGATATACTCTACGTTCAAAGGTGGGTATATTTCCTAACTTACCGACCAGTGTTAAATAAATTTACATCTCCGAAGTTAAAATGATTTTTATTATGCATAAATTGACCAATAAAATACAAAATATACAATAGGGGTGTTTAAGAAAATCGAGACAGACAACTAAAATTTTATTTATTTGATTAATGATAAACACTTGACAAAAAAATTGTTGTACCTCATATCAAATTGGGACACTTTAGTGTATAAGACTAACATGACAACCACTACACTACACCAACTAAAGGTTGATAATAAAAAAAAAATAGTTAATATTTAAAATTTTAATGTTTTAAAAATATCCTTAGAACCTCCAAAAGTTTGTTCTACATTATATTCACCATTAAGGACCAGTGACAACTATACAACTTGGTTACAAAATGCATTATAACTTGTTAAATTTAAAGCAATTCGATCGATTTAGGGTCTTAACGCATGGTTATCAATATTTTTCTTTCATATATCTTTAATTCATACTTGGTGGTTCATACAAAGATTCAAGCGATTTCTACAAGTATTTCTTAAGAAAAGTCTAAGATGGTTACTTACCTCATAGTTGACGTATGGAACCTCCGTTCTCGAGCAATTGTATCCCAATTACTTCAAATTTTCTTAGACACAATCATTAGAGTGCCTAGTTTCTATAACCATAAATTTTTTTCATAAGAATTGGTCTAGAAGAAGATTAAAATTAAGAAAAATTGAGGGAGGGTCACGTTCCGGTTTGACATGGTGGGTTCAATTGAATTCGCCACATCGTTGTCTTCTTCATTTGGAAGGAAGAAGACACGCACATCCAATAGCGCCACCCTCTAAAAACGCCTCTCGCCATCTCCAATCATGGCATTGCTCCCCTTTATTTCTTCATGATACTTAAAAGATGGTGTTACAAGGAAGAGATTGGGATTGATTTTATACCTTCTCGTGGATTGTAGCCTAAGTTATTTGCCTCAAAAGTTCATCAAAAAACTGATTTATCGTTGGAGTTCAAACCAAAGATTTCTTATTGGGTAGTCGTTTCTAAGGATTTTCAGGACTCAATTGCTTCATGGAACTTATTCCTTATACTTCCATCTAGTGGTTTGAACAAACGTCTTTAAGTGTGCGACATTAATTTTGAGAAATTCTTCTCAATCTATCGCTCGCCCAAAAAAGTAGAGAATTGACTTCTTTGACAACTTGATCTAGGACGTTTTAACTCTAGATTTCTTTTCAAAATTACTCAACTCAATCCTCTAAAGCTTAAGGAATGTGCAATCTAAAGAAAAATAGACGGTAGATTGTAGTTCGATACTTTACCTGAAACTTATCTTCTTCAATTGGCACGTTCTTGGGATTAATTCTTTTCATGGTCTTCTACAAAAATTTTCCTGGAAGGTGCAGAAGTTAATTGGTATTGGCCTTGCTCGAAAAATTTACATGTAGGCTTAGATTGAAATTTCAAGCTTTTTACTTCCTTCTCTCATGGCGATTGGAGGAATGGATTCTAGGCTCTTTCAATCCTTGATTCCTACATAAAACTTGTAGGAACAAAGGGAAATGGGGTACTCAAGAATTTCAAAGCTTTTACTTCCATCTTTAATGGCGGCAACCATTTGAGGAATGGGTTCTAGGCTCTTTCAAATCCTCCTTCCTAATCACGTAATTGAAAGTCGATCAATCAAAGGGTTAGTGAAAAAAAAAAAGAACGTTACTCAGAGGCCCAACGTGAATTATTATGGACTTTTGGATCATCAAAAACCGTCTAAAATCTAAAATCGTACAAGAACACGAGGTAAGTTTCTAACCTTTCATTCTCGATTTTAGTATAATGATCTTGTCACGACCTGACTTTTTGAAGTTTCTAAAATAAAATTCGACGAAAGTGGAAAAAAAAAAAGGAAAAGTAAAGTATAATAAAGATAAAAATTTGCGGAGAAAATCATAAAACAAAATACAATGGACTCCAAAATGTAAAAACAAACTGACGCTATGAAACTACACCTCTCTATGACAGTGCAACTCTCGAGCACCACTCCACTTTGACCAATACCTGACAAAGAAAGGGGTGAGTACAAAAATATACTCAAAAGCAACCTACTTGTAGGCTTTCATTGCTTCCTTCTCCTAGTAGGTTCCCACGACTTTCCTTTGATCTATAAGAAGTTCGTGCTCACCCTTTACAGTGTCCTAAACTATTGTGTAGGTCTCGAAGTTCCAATTGATTTCTCATTGATCGTCTACTAATGTAGTCCCTAGTCCCTCTTTGAGACTAGTTTATGACGTCACAACATTGGTCTTGACTCGTTCCTACACTCAATAAGGGCTCTCATCCTAATACCTACCTGTGTAGTCGCTAGTCCAACCGAGACTGGTTTACAGGTTCGCCTATTTCTACCCTCAATAGGGGCTAATATCTTGAGCTAACTACCCATATAGTCTCTAGTTCTTCTAAAAAATCGGTTTAATGGGATTAGAGCGTCGTCCCTGACCTGACTCTACATTCTAGTGTCATGATTTTGTAAGCTACTTAAATCAAGTTAAGACACCGTTGAGGCCTACTAGGTTCTTAGGGCGGCGTCCAGGCGGTTTAAACTTTATTTCTCAATTCCAAGGCGTTTTGAGTTAGACCTATGTGCACCTAAGGATTGGTTAAGTAGAGAGGCTAACATCTAGTTCTACATGTAAACCACACTAGTTATAGTGCCCTAATCTTAACTGAGTTCTTGATGCATCATTCTCTATTAGGAAAATATATCTATCAACTGTCTTTAACACGTAAGACGTGTTTACCCATTCACATATGTTTATTAAGATGGTATTCTTACCAACCTCTATTGCATAGAAATAATAAGGTATAAATCATACACACAATCAAACAAACTCAATTGGGAGATACATCCATCAATCACCCGGAGCACAGATCATAATATCCCTTCTTCTATCATACCACACTAGAAGACATTAAATTAGACACAATTCTCAATTCTTTTGTTCTAAGGGAAATTTCATAATTTTATAATATACATGTCATAATTATCCAAAAATTTCAATCTAGGACCCAGTGTCCTCGTTAGCCCTCGTTCCTTTCTCTAATCGATGTAGAATTTCACTGGATGTGATTTTTTTTTTTTTTTTTTTTTTTTTTTTTTTTTTTTTTTTTTTTTTTTTTTTT
>NW_019272031.1:1150515-1166898 GCF_002738345.1 Cucurbita maxima | reverse complement strand
TTTTTTTTTTTTTTTTTTTTTTTTTTTTTTTTTTTTTTTTTTTTTTTTTTTTTTTTTTTTTTTTTTTTTTTTTTTTTTTTTTTTGTGCGGAAACATTCATTTAAAATCATTCACAAAATGATGTCATAGACCTATATGTTTGCATTAAAGGCTTGTAAATAAAATAACAAAAAAAAACCAATGTGAAATATAAATAAATCAAAGAGAAGATTGAAAACAATGCCCTAATCTATTGAAAACGATGCCCTAATCTAACCTAAGATCTACAAAAATGAAATGTGACTACCCTAGCACAAGTTCTATGGTACGCGACATCGTTGTTATCAGTACGAATATTTGTATTTTAAAAAATACTCACTAAGAGACCCCGAAATACAAACACATACAACATAAATGAGACCTGTCATTTAAAATCATCTTCTGTTAGGTGAACTTTTAGTTTGAGCAAATTGGATGTGTAGTACTTCTCTACACACGACCCACATGTGCGAGCATGGACCGACCAGGCGGGTTCGTATACTCCCTGTGCTTACTAGTCGATCTAACTTCTCTAGTACTATTGTCGGACACTCAAAGGGAATAACGACTGTCGTAGCATCATTATAAACATGATGATCATTTCCATCTCATAGTGTACGTGTTTGTACTCATCATAAAGGGAAAGTATCCTGATGCACATGAACATACAATTATGCATGAGGTCCTCATAATTTTTCATTGTAAATAAACCATGCTAGACAACTCCATTCATTTCGCACATATTATACTCGATAATATGCGTGCATAAGCTCTCATAAAATCATTTCATTCATAACATAACTTTTAAATCGTAGCTTAGAGGTTGTGTTGTGCATAGTAAAGTTCTTTATTTCAAGATACATCATAACATGTCATAACGAATCATGGCCTAACACAATCATATCTTTCTCTTTTTTTTTCCTTTTCCAAATTGATCTTTTGTTTCATATTTAAAGTGATTATTAATTAGTCTAAAAAAACAAATACAGTGTCTATCTAAACCCTAAGATCATTGCAATGCTTAAGGAATTTTTGCAGATCATAAATTACAAATTCGTTCAGAATTGATATTAATTCTTGAATGGACGTTTGATTCTAGCGTTTAAAGAAAGAAAATGATAAACAAAAAGTTAAATGGAGTAAAATATTTTAGAAGATTCCTCCGCTTCATTCATCTAAATCTCATCTCATCTCATCTCAATCACCATCATATATTAAAACAACAATGCGGTCAGCCATTGACTTGCTTCGCCGCCTCCATTTATCTTAAGCCCATTCGCCATAAATCCAAGCTGGTGGAAGGGCATTTGAGCACGAGGAATAGGATAAAGCACGAGAGTATTTATGGCGGCGTCGAAGCTCCAAGCCTTCTGGAACCATCCTGCTGGCCCTAAAACCAGTTAGTTTCTTCCATTTTTCGCAATCCCTGCTTTAATTCTTGTTCTTTAGCGGTCAAATTCAAGTATGGTATCTCATTTTTTCTTTCGTCTTAGGGCTTGCTCATACCGTCTCGTTTTATAAGAAGAATCTGGATCGCGAACGATCCGTTTTCAATTTGATTGATTGCTTAAATTTTGCTCCGATGATCGTTGATTTTCAGATGCCAGATGATTTTATAGAATGATTAATGCAGAATCTAAAACGAGTATCTACCTACTATTAGTCAGTCAAATTGAAACTATATCGTGAATGATCTACATAATCGCAATTACTTCATATTTAGAATCCATAGGCTACGTTCTTTCTCGTGAATCATCTTTTAATTCAATATTTCTTCGGGTTGTGTTCTGCGCAATTGAAGGCGTAAGGACATCCCGAGCAGAGGAAAATATTCAGAGGAGGAACCTTCAGATAGGTAAGACTCACTTGATGTACTTGGACCCTGGGCAACTTTTTTATGAATAGCTATCCCAATTAGACCATCCCATAATACTATCTGATGAGCGGTGTAAAATAAGCTTAGTTCATGTTGGGCTTGACTAGCTAGGGTGAAATATGTCCCCCTGCCTGGGTAAGCCAGCTGATTGAGCCAGAGTCTCATTTGATAGTTTTGGACAATTTTTTCCCACATCTGGGCTCTTATTTGCTTGTTTCTGCTTCATGATGAGGTTAACGTTACTAACTTCTTTTGGTTGTAGCGTGATAAATGGAATGTGTGTGTTTTGTCGAAATGGAATGCCTTATCTTTTTATTTTTTCCTTTTTCGTTAATGGGTTAAGGGCAGGGGTTCCGTTATAAATTAAATATGGTATACCCAACCCAAATCAGCATATTTTTTTGTTTTATGCCTAGTAATTCTTCTTCAGCCAGGCTTCGACAGAATGGGAAATCAAGTACAAGTATTAGTAGAATAGCAAAAATGTGTTCCTCGTTATTAATATGTTTACTTGCGGTAATTGTGACCTCTCGGGAGAATCGATGACTGCATCAAAGATGCACTTGCTAGTACTAGTACATCTGAAAATTCTTAATTGGCTAGTTGTTAGACCCAAAATGTGGAACAAAGGATTATCCCGTACCTACACCGAGGTATTGACGGTGATTCTCATTCTCAAATATCGCAAAACAGAATTTGATATGATGAGATAGAATGCAATAGAAACAAAGACACAGCCTCTTAATGCCCATTGCCCATCATTCTACAAGTTCTTTTCTTGTCAGGCATTACCATAGGGACCGTAATTCTCTAGTTAGAATCTTTTTTCTCAAGAAATTTGCCCGGACTTTCGCATATTATTGCGGTGCCCGTACATCTGTCTTCATGTGAATGATCTTCTACTCTTTCGTTTTCGATCAAGTAATGTTGGTATGTTTCAAGTGACTGCATATCTGGACTGAAGGAAACTTGTTTCACCTCATCACTATATAATGACCCCTTTTGCACTTCTTTCCAGATTAGAACATTGTTTGTTATTCGTAAATAAACAACAAAAACTATATCTCTTCCTTGTTTCTCATTTTATGGTTTCTTATTAGCTTCTCTAGAATTAACATATAATGGTTGTGATGATTACAAGGCTTCTTTGTTTTCAACTAAAATGAGCAATCAGTAGAGGATTTCTGTGAGCTAATTCCTCTTTTTAATACAGTTCACTTCTGGGCACCAACCTTTAAGTGGGGTATCAGTATAGCCAATATTGCTGACTTCTCTAAGCCACCAGAGAAACTTTCTTATCCTCAGCAAATAGGTATGTGTTCTATAGCAAAGGTCATTCAAACCATGTAAAGTTTGCACCTTCCCAGTTTTTCTCTCGCCTCTATCGCTTCACACTTGCACTCATATTGCAATATTGAGAAGTTTAGTAACTTAATTTCTGTTCCCTACTATTTTTGTTTGATTCTTGTGTTCGAATAATTCCTTTATTAACATTTTTTTTCGTCTTATCATATGCTTCCAGCTGTTACAGCCACTGGAATTATCTGGTCACGTTACAGCACCGTGATCACACCGGTAAGTTAAAGAAATGACATGACTAATGATTGATGAAACATAAAGTGATAATAGTGTGACCATATGAATGACCCATATTTTGTAAATATCACTATTACGAAGAGTGTTGGGCTTTCACCTCGTGTTGGTTTAATCTTTTTTTTCTTTCTTTCATTTCATTTTTAAACAATAGCATCCTCTTGATTAGTTCTTCTAGCCTGCTTAAGCTAAATGTTCTCGGAAGTGGCTTTGATAGCATTGAAGCATAAGACCTTGCCTTTGTCTTTTAACAAGAACCCACATAAGAAAGAGTGCAATCCTTGCTGTACTAAGTAGGGGAAGGATAGATTCATGTTGAAGCTTTGAAAGTTTTCCAGCATACATGGAGAGAAAAAGGACAGCTAGAGAAAGGATACCATCAGTTTCACTTGTGTTTAAGTTTTGTTTAGTTTTTAATTTGATTCTAGGTGTGGCCATTTGAATCGGGAATTGCTATGAACTTTATCATAGTTCTTGAGACCACCTTTTAGAATGGTCTGCAAAAAAAACCTTTGCCTTCTTGGGAGATCTTGCTCTCCATAAAGCTTCGAGGATTCACCAGGGAGATTACTGGTGCCACTATGAAGTCGAAAAGAAAACTTGCAAGAATAGGCATTTGATTTATCAAGAATCCTAACCCTTCTATCTTCATTAATGGTGAGAAGGCCACCATAAATTTTCTCCATCAGTTCCAGCCAATCTTTCCACCTTCTAATCCAAAAGATTCCTCCCAAGTTCTCAAAAGTCCGAGTGGTTGGTCTTTACGATCTGTTCCCTCCTGATAGAAGTCTTTCAATTGCTTATCTGGGTATTACCAAGGGCTTTAAAAGTTCCTCATGAGAGAAGGTCCATTATCCAGGTCTCTGGAAGGAATTCCATCTATCCTCTTAACATGGTGAAGACAGAAGGATGCTTCAATCAGCAGTTTCCAAAATCGAAGGAGAAGGATAGGGAAGCAATCCGTTGTCATTCTATCTAGCCGGTTCACTTTATCATCACAGTATTTCCCCACCCATTCCTTACAGATGAGAAATTGGTCATGCATACATGGCTGCACTTCTGACATTTGAACTTGTAAAACGCTCATTTCTAGGACAGAGATCAATGAGAGGTAGATCATTAATCACTCGGTAAATTTTGTGATGGTGGAGGAGGTGCTTTTCCCCACCCATTATGCTTAGTACTATCCTGAAACATTGAAATCACCACCTATGACCAAGTCACAGGAACAGAGGCTACCAGGTCTTCCAACCCTTGCCAAAAAAACGACACCTCTTCGATATGAAAAAAATGATGAATCCAACCAATTAAAATAAATACCTTCCAAACCTTTATCAAGAAATGTCCAGGCTTCTTGAACTCCAGATAACTTAATATAGGGCTTGTTCTACAAACAGCCACAATTTGGCTTTCTTGCAGTAATACAAGTCTGGATTTTACCCTCCCATATCGAAGTGTTGATCAAGCATCCATTCTTACCGTTGCTTCAAGCCTTCTTAACATTCCAACTTAAGATTCTCGTTGATTATTTCTCTTTTTAGTGTCACTCATCATAACAATTGTTTAAGGGAGCTCATTTAAGGAGTTTGTAACAGCCCAAGCCCACCGTTGGCAGATATTGTCCTCTTTGGATTTTTCCTTTCGGACTTCCCCTCAAGGTTCTTAAAACATATCTGCTAGTGAAAAGTTTTCACACCCTTATAAAGGGTGTTTCGTTCTCCCCTCAACCGATGTGGGATCTCAAAGTCCACCTCCCTTCGAGGTCCAGCATCCTCGCTGGCACTCGTTCCTTTCTCTAATCAATGTAGGACCCCCTCCAAATCTACCCCAATTTGGGGGCCAGCATCCTTGTTGGCACATTGCCTCATGCCCACCCCCTTCGGGAGCCTCCTCACTGGCTCATCTCTCGGTGTCTAGCTCTGATACCATTTGTAACAGTTCAAACCCACCGCTAACAAATATTGTCTTCTTTCAGCTTTCTCTTTTGGGAAATATCTTGGTTGAACCATGGAAGTATTAACTGTAGAATTGTGTATTCCTAAGTATCTCTCTCGGCTAAACTAGACATTTAACTATTTAGCAGACGGACCATCATGTCTTTAATAAATCCCTTTCTTAAACCTTCCTTCCAAGTACCTTGTCCAGCTAAACTAATTTGACGAATTAACATATTAATGTACCTTAAATTATATCTTAGCTAATGGCTACACTTTTCGGAAAATGCAGAAGAACTGGAACCTTTTTAGCGTCAATGTTGCAATGGCAGGGACTGGCATCTACCAATTGACAAGAAAAATACAGTACGTCGTCGCTTCCGTAGGCTCGTAAAGAAAAAAATACTGCATGGTCCTTGTGGGACGTGGGGATTTCATTGTGATCTAAAGTCTAGGATAAACAAAACGATCTTATGAAAAATAAACAACATGCCAAGATTATTATTACCTTAAACTTTGCATAGTTCTTCATTCATCGTAGATGGCCGACTAATTCAACATTTCATTTGCAAATGTTCCAGGCACGATTATTTCTCAAAGGAGGAAGTGGCTGCTATCGAAGAATGATGACGAAATATTACATTATTTGCCTCTGTGATCACCTGAATTTCCCTTACGTCCATGTGTTGCCTCTTCCAAATCTTACCTAGAAAGCGCTACCTGAATTCCCTTTTTTATTACAAATCCATTCATACCCTTTATTTTACTTTTGTACTTTTGTAGCCATGAAACTGAAACTGTTTGGAAAAATATACGAGATCTTGATTTATGCAACATCTTCTATGAAACTGTAACCTCCCAAACACACCGCTAGCAGATAATGTTTTCTTTAGACTTTTACTTTCACGTTTTCCCTCGAAACTTTAAAATGTATTTGTTAAAGAAAAGTTTTTACACCCTCATAAAGGGTATTTCGTTCTACTCTCTAACCAATATGGGTTCTTACAATCTGCTTCTAAATAGATAAGTTGTGGAAATCGTGCATTAATAACGTCTTGGAGAGAGAAACATAGACATGGTAGGAAGAGATATGAAAAGAAAAAAACATCAAACGATCAAAATAGCAAGGCTTTCTTAACTCTTAGGGTCCATTAGATAATCATTTGACAGAAACCAAATAAAGCTAAATCCTCAGTGGGGATAATCGTACACAATTCCCTCGACTCTCGATACAGCTTCTAACATCGATATCGAATTTCAAAGATAAAATATGGTACTGTTTATCTTTTTCTGTGAACAAATCAAAATTAGCTCAAATAAGCAATCATATCATACTAGTATTGAAGAACCATATACTTCCAGGATTAGCAGAGATGTGGGATGTCAAGTAACACAGTTCCAACAAGAGAATTGAATTTGTAAGGACGAAATTGCAGCTGCTTCTAAAAGTTAGCTCTTCCTCTTGCCATCTCTAATGTGATCAGCTTTTGAACCAGCTTCGCCATCGTCGTTGAGAGCATTCAAGTTCAGACTTAAATCCAAAGTACTTTCGTTCAAATCTTGGCGCACTACATGGTCGTTGTCCTGAGACATGAAATCAAGAGGTGAACCGGTGAACCGGTTTCATCTCAAAGGTTGCAGGTTAACATGTTTATGACGAAAAATAAATTACCTGACTTTCGTCCATTGGGACATCGTTAATATTTGGTTTCTCGTCTTGAAGATCGCCCTTGGCACTCGCCACTGCACTTCCTGGTTCAACATCATTTGATTTGTTAGCTTCATATTCAACTTTGTCAGCAGCTTCATTTTCTGCAGCCTCGTTTTTCTGTTCCTCTAATACAGCAATCTGCAAATGAAACAGATACATAAATGCCTTTCTAACCACTCATTTCTTACATTTTGTCAGGAATACACAGTAATTAGCTGATGATCGGTGTGTCTAACAGAGCTTATTACGGTACTTCCTCTCGTAGGAAAGACTTCTTGATAAGGAATCAACCCAAGGAAAAGTTCTGATATCAAATGATAAGGAATCACTACAAGGTAAATAAGATTTAGATTACCAATTACCTTGTTGATCGAATATCTCAAGACAAGAACACTTGTTTTAGAATTGCAAAGAAACTTAGCAATTGGCTAAGAGAATGGCTAAGGGAAAGCACAAATTATATAGCCTCAAAATGGAACCCTTGACCTCCCATTAGGCATTTCAAGAGTAGTAACATTCCTACTTTATGACCGTAAGTGTAAATGTAACCTAAAGTAAATAAAAAGTACTAAAATGCATTAATGAAACATCGTAACCCTAAATTATGATCCACCCAAAATTTATAACAATGAAACTTCATTCTTCTGGCGTGAATTGAAACATCTTTTGATAATTTTGACAACATTTTCTTTACATCTTCCTTGAAGTTTATATTGCATGATTGATGTATTGGTTCATATCACTTCTCTAAACGGGAGAGACACTATAATCCCAACCACAAAGTCTAAATAACGAAGCCATTCAAATCTTCACCAACACATTTACACAAGATACACTAATTAGCGTTAGGCCACACACAACGTTAACTCTGACAAGGAGAAAGGTTGAATATTGGGATAGGAAAAAGGAGATTATTGTATAACATTGTAACATATATGACATGTAAACAGTGCCATTTGAAAAGGTGTCCTATTAAAACAAGAACTGTGCTTGTTTCAGCAGAGTTATAACAGCAATATAAAGCTACAATCAACGCAAGTGTTAACAAAGTTTCTGTTTATTAACCGAGTTCACTGTAGCAATATCCCTCTAAAACAAGCACCCTTTTTTGATAGGACATACTTTTTAACAGCATTAAAAAACTACGATCATTGCAAGTGTCAACAAAGTATCTGTTCATTAACAGAGTTCATTAAAGCAACATAAAGCAAATAAACAGCCAACGTACTTTCAAAAATTTTGTATTCATCAGGCAGTCCTGTCACATTCCAACCCACTTTTCCCTTTTTAAGATCCTTCATAGGGTCGCTAATTATATGAAGAAGAACATGGGGAGGTCTTAGTTGCCTGTTCGAAACCTAGCCTAGAAGCACAGACATGAATTGTGAGATCCTGCATCGGTTGGGGAGGAGAGAAAAATATTCTTTATAAGGGTGTGGAAACCTCTCCCAAGCAGACGCGTTTTAAAAACCTTGAGGGGAAGCCCAAAGAGGACAATATCTACTAGCGGTGGGCTTGGGTCGTTACAAATGTATTAGATCCAAACACTGGGCAATGAGCCAGCGAGAAAGCTGAGCCCCGAATGGAGGTGGACATGACACCGGGGGATGTACCAGCAAGGAGGCTGAGCACCGAAGGGGGTAGACACGAGGCGATGTGCCAGCGAGGAGGTTGAGCGCCGAATAAGAGTGGACATGAGGCGGTGTGCCAGCGAGGAGGCTAAGCCCCAAAGGGGGTAGACACGATGCGGTTTGCTAGCAAGGACGCTGGCTCAGAAAGGGGGTGGATTGGGGACTCCCACATCGATTCGAGAAGGGAACAAAGCATTCTTCATAAGGGTGTGGAAACCTCTCCCTAGAAGACGCGTTTTAAAAAACTTAAGGGGTAGCCCGAAAGGGAAAGTTCAAAGAAGACAATATCTACTAGTGGTGAGCTTGGACCGTTACATGAATACACAACAAGGATACTACATGACACGGACACGAAGACATGCTAATAATGGCGATTGGATTGTACCGCCTCGTAATGCTAATAAACTAGCCTAGAATACTCAATAGGCTCCTAAAAAGAAGTACTAATCACCAAACTAAAATGGACGAGTTTAAGAACAGAAACCAAAGGCCTCTAAAGCTACCTACCATTAGGTCCATTAAACTATCCTCTTGTTCTGAATACAATAAAAACCGAGGATAACTTTAAACGAGTATCAACAACATTTGATAATCTTCACAACCTCTAGAAAGAAGAGCTTCAAAAATGGCCTTATTACTACAAGTATCCATATGAACACCCAGTATCCTCTTGATTTCAAGGAAGGACGAGAGACGACCTTCCAATTGACCAAATGACTACCAATACCCTTATGCTCACCTTCCCAGAAATCTCTAAACAACGTAATAATCTTTCAATGGGTTATATCTAAATCTTTCTGTCAGATTAATTTCTTTCTCTGGCTATACATCAGCTTAAAGGAACTCATTATGTTCTTGTCTATTCTACACTTCTTTCCTTCAAGTTCTAAAAGCTCCAATAGTGCCCTATAGTATAAGAAGACTTGGAATAATAATTGGAATAGTAGAAACTCCACAGCCGAAGCCATGAATCTATAAAAATGCCTCATAAGTATTTTCATTCCAACAGGAATAGAACAATCTGGATAGAAAGCACTTTCTTATTACGTTGGAAAATTCCCATCAAAGTTTTGCTAAGAATATTACATGGTTATTCTATCATTCGTTCTCAAAATCATTGATGAAAGCACTTCTTATTACGTTGGAAAATTCCCATCAAAGTTTTGCTAAGAATATTACATGGTAATTCTATCATTCGTTCTCAATATCATTGATGAAAGTTGTTCTTTCATATATATATATAACTATATTGCTTTGAACATTTAAAGAATAATAGACCTTTGGGTAAATTATAAAGTCTCTACGGTAGGGAGAGACTATTTATGAGCGTTTTATCAAACCATAAGGACTAATTCTAACATTTAACACCATAAGGACTACATTCAACTTCCTCTCCTCCTAATTTTCTGTAAGCCATATGGACCAAATTTATAATTTAAACTAATTTTTTTCTCTACCATAAAAGCTAAGAAAATTTTCCCTATCCTTCCTGACCTTTTCAAAGGATCTATCTTAAAGCAGAAGCCCTTTTGGTGCCACATTTTTCAAAATACCAATGTAATAAATCTCGCAACTCACCACACAATCTCTCCACTTCACTGGAAAATCCATTATAACACTCAAGCTAAATACCCTACAAAATGGCAAAGAAATTAGCATGCCACAAGACTGTCCTTTTCACATAATGACGAGCTTAGAAGCACCAACTCCACCCCAAAATAACAATCCTTATTCCAAGCCAAGCGAAACCTAAACGACTTTAGCCACTATGCCAAAAGAGGTCGAGTGTAATAACCTGTACAGCTGACAATAAATGGGGAGAGAGAAGGCCAGCTGTACAACCCTTTTTGGGTAAAGAGGAGGAAAAAAAAAAGAGAAAAAAAGGAATAGGAAAGGGGTAGGTCTGCCACCTACTCCGATTTCCTCTTAATTTCAGTTAGTGAGAGGCCAAGGTGTTTAAATCAGAGGGAGGGGGTTTGAAGGAAGGGAGTGTAAACGTCAGGTGTTTTATTGGAGTCAAGGCAACGCCACGGGAGAAATTCTGACGAAGGAGCTCACAACGTTAAGGATCCACCATCGCGAGGCCATAAGCTTGCAAGGACGACCGTTACTCGTAAACAAAGTCGGACAACTAGGGGCCGAAGTAGAGGAAAAAAGGATCGTGAGCAAGGGACGAAGAAATTTAAGAAGAGGAAATCGTGGTTCTCTACAACAGCAAAATGGAGGAAGAGAGTTATGAGGAAGAAGGAAAAGGCGCGACCCAACCCGTGCTACCGAAACCGCCTTCAATCGAGCGATAGCGACCAACCCGCCTTTCTCTGACCCAAGCTTACCCGACGGGTGCTGAATCGAACCACTTAGTTAAACCTCCGACTCATCTAGTTGACTCTGACCCACTACCTAGACCCGACCCGAAGGTGAGCATGACCCAGGATCAAGAGACCCAATTCTTGCCAATTGTACCATTTTGACCCAATTTTTATGGTTATGATATCTTTTCTTAATCTAGAACCTAACTGACGATTTTTGAAGGAATTAGAAACTCTTGAAGACCCAAAACAAACTCGAGAATTCTACAACCAAGTAAGTAAACATAATGCAAGTTTCTAAGAAATGCTTGTAGGAGTCGATTTGGAATGTGGGCAAATAATCTAGTTAGGTGTAATTCCATGAGAATTGTACTTCGATAACAGAAATGGTTAAACCTTGGTAATAGTTATGGTTATATAGCTTCCGCTTGCATGAATGTGAGATCTTTGATAGGCGTTTGGATTTACATGCTTCTTAATATGTCGAGGTAGATGGTTATTATTTAATTAGCACGATAGAATGTTGTATGTCTTATTCATTGTTATACAATCATTTGAAGTTTGGATAGCCCACTATTTACCAGTTGTGTGTTGGTCCAATTGCTACGTGCTAAAGCATGCAAATTAAGTATCTCTAATGGCTACTCATATCCTCTATGAGTGACAACTATAAAACAAAACCGTAGCCATAATCTTTGAAATACCTAATTCGCATTCTCTAGCACATAGCAATTGAACCAACACACAACTGTGCAATAGTGGAATATCCAAACCCCAAATCAATGTATAACAATGAATAAGACATACAACATCATCTACCTCGACATATTAAGAAGTATATAAATTCAAACGCCTATAAGAGATTTCACATTCATGCAAACAAAAGCTATATAACCGTAACTACCACCAAGGTTTAACCATTTCCGTCATCTATGTACAATTCTCATGGAACTACACCTAACCAATCCCTAAATATGGTACTAAATTATTTGCCCCCACATTTCAAATTGCAAGCATTCATTAGAAACTTGCTCCATGTGGTTACTTATTTGGTTGTAGACTTCCCGAGTTTGTTTCGGGTCTTCAAGAGTTTCAAATTCCTTCAAAAATCCTCAACTAGGTCCTATAGGTCCTATATTAAGAAAAGATATCATAACCATAGAAATTGGGGTAGAAATTGAGTCAAAATAGTGCAATTTGCAAGAATTGGGTCTCTAGGTCCTGGGTCATGCTTACCCTCGAGTCGGCTGTGGTTAGCGGGTCGGAGTCAACTAGATAGGTTAGGGGTTTAGCTAAGCGGTTAGATTCAGCACCCGTCGAGTTAGCTTGGGTCGGAGAAAGGCTCGAGGTGCTAGCAAGCCCGATTGAAGGTGATTTCGGTAGCACGGGTCAGGTCGCGCCTTTTCCTTCTTCCTCGTAACTCTCTTCCTCCCTTTCGTTGTTGCAGAGAACCACGATTTCCTCTTATTAATTTTCTGTCCCTTGCTCACGATCCTTCTTTCCTCCACTTCAGCCCCTGGTCGTCCGACTTTGTTTACGAGCAACGATTGTCCTTGTAAGCTTATAGCCTCGCGTTTCTCCCCGACATGCATCGTGGCTGCAATGGTGGATCCTTAACGTTGTGAGCTTCTTTGTTCAAATTTCTCCCGTGGCGTTGCCTTGACTCTAATAAAGACTTTTAATAACTTTAGTAAGTCCCCTTTTTCTCAGAAAGAAGAATAGGAACGAAAAAAAAAAATTGAAAGAATCCAATTACAACAAAAAAAGAGATCTTTTGTATTGTTTCTTCAAACCCCTCCCTCTTATTTAAAGACCTTGGCCTCTCACCAACCAAAATTAGGAGGAAATCGCGGAAGGTGAAGACCTTCTGCCATTTCCTTTTCCTCTTTTTTTCTTTTTTTTCTTTTTTTCTTCCTTCTTTTTTCCCTTTACCCAAAGATTGCTGTAGATTGTTGGTACAGCTGGTCTTCTCTCTCCTTTTTTCTTTTTTCTTTTTACCCCTTTACCCAAAAATTGTTGGTACAGCTGGTCTTCTCTCTCCTCATTTACAGACAGCCCCACAATAAGTGATAGAGATCCTCGGCCGGCCTCCTACAAAGAACACACCATTGCAGAAACAACACTAAGTAAGAATGTCTGAACACAGTCTAAGTGTCCGACTCTCCTATGTTAAATCTGTCACGCAATTGTTTCTACCTACCAGGCAAGTGTGGGGCAGGGAAGGGACAACCAACAACAAGTGGGAAAAAAAACAACACGAGAAGCCCCTCGTAGCATCAAGGGTCTAAAATCTAAAGTCTCTTCTCTTCCAAATCACAAGCTTATCCCAGAGGATAGAAAGAAGACTCACCACATGTAACACCTATCTGTACCAAGAAGAGTGTAAGAAACCCAAAGATAACGACGAGGAAGGATTAGAGAAGGTAAAATGGAACCCACATAATGCAACTTCTTACTCGATCGATGACATAATTGCAAGAACAACACTCGAACTGTCCCCAGCTGAACATTTAACAAAAAGAGAAAAAGAGGGGAGACCGAAGGCAATAACTTTCCTGAAGTTTTTATCGGGCCTCTTGGCACCACCAACCACCACCCACTCAAATAGGCGTGGGTCATGTCTACTCACAGTTACTTTGTGTCCTAGTACATCAGACTCCAAGAAGAAAGGCCATAGTAATTTAGCCAACAGAGCCTCAATATGCAAACTCAAATTCTCAATCCCTAGGTCACCTACCTCCACCAAATTAGCCACCATCTCCCACCTAACCAGTTAATTCATATAGGAATAAAAAAACATATAAACTTGATTGGATGGGCAAGAGCAGTTTATCCAGCAAGACAAAAATACCTACCACCAATACACCATCACTATTTGCAAATTTTCCATCAAGGAGTTTCTTGAAGGATATTTGAGACGAGCATTGGCATACGTAACCAAAGAAAATCTGTCTACAAAAGCTTATACAGAGAACTCAAATGTACAAACTCTTCTTTAGAAAGTGGATGATCGATCCCAAGTAACTTCCAAACAAGCTGCCATGGATTTAGATCACTGAATTGAACTTATAAGAAAAGTGTTATACTTTAAGGGCCAAGGCATAGCAAGATGAGTCCCAAGGAATGCCAATTTTCTATTTTACAGTTCAATTTTGATCGACCTTCAAAGTTAACCAACCGAACTGGCTTTCACTGTACTCGCAGTGGTATCATAGGACATTTTGCCATGGCTGCAGTAAGACTTATAAACTAAAACATTCTTAGTTTCAGTGACAAAATCAGAATATTGGATTATAATATAATATTCAACAATCCCCTATTTTCCAAATTTCCAATGGTGAATAAGAATAACAGAACATTGTTCTACGCCCACTTATCGATAGCATTTGAAAATATGTCACAGTAAAACTTTATGCTAAATCTCCACAGTTCGCATTTAATTTGATTTTAGCACCGCTAATGTTAGTACAAAAGATGAAACAGAGGCATGACATATATATCCAAAATTCACTTCAAGGTAATAAAAAATCTTAATAAAGCTATCACACGCTACACAAAAAATTCTAATAAACACCATAAAAATGGGTTTTATAAAAGGGGTCTCCTTATGATACATTTAAAAACAACCATCTTCAACTAGGTACCTATGACAAGCTTAAAAAGAAGAAAATTGGACCATGTTGAATTCTTAAGAAGCTTGGGACTATTGCCTATCTAATTGATCTACCTATCGATCTTCAAATATCTAATAGCTTCAGCGTGAAAAATTTCCTTGGATGTTATCCTCGGGAGTGCAATAGAACTTGTGAACAAAGTTATTCTAAAAGGGTGCAACTGATGTAGTATTCATTGAAAACAGCTTATAATAAAGTTAGCTGAAAATGACTTCATTCGCTTAGTTAGATACCCTTGTAACTTTCAACCTATAAAACCCTGTATGCATGGATTCCTTGTACTTGTTTCAGCAAGCTTTTATTCTTTATTGTAAGTTATCCAAATGCATAACGAGTCTCAACAAGTTCTGTATAGGATCCAAGCATATGTATATGTTGAAAACTTTGAAAGAGAAATTGGAAGGGTAACTAGAGAAGTATATGCATATCAACATGTAAAAAGATAACAACCAATTGAGAATTCAGAAGCTAGACTTTATGAGGAAAGGCTTCATGATAACTAGAGGAATGTGAAATTCCATCAAAACTAAACTTCAAAATATTACCCTCAAGGAGAAAGATTTCAAAGGGATAAAAAAGAGATACAGATCTAGTTTCTTTCAAAAATTAGTGGCAAGTTAAAGGGAATTCCATGGTTATAGAACTTCTAATAAGACAGTATGCATGACTCATCGATTTTATCACAAAGTTGAATTCCCAAATCCCAAGAGAACACTAGATTTATCGAGTAGATGCAGTGGAACCATGTCTCCCGGGGAATTGGCTAGATGGAGATACAGTAACCTCCAACAAGCTATATCAGTAAGCCCCAATGGTTTTAGAATTTTCTAGTGTTGGAACTGAAAAGGTGTTCCAGGACTTCATTCAAATTCTTTTTATGTAAACTAATACATTAGGAATGGAAAGTATAGCTTGATAAGCCTCATTACGAGTCTATACAAGGTGATCAAAAAAAATTTCACAGAAAGGTTAAACAGATCTTGTACTCCGATATGATTGGCTTTCACCAAAGATTGGTAAACCTTGGATCTTATTCTAATTGTCAATGAACAAATAGATAATGGAGGAAAAATGAAAGATAAAGAGAGCTTCGTATGCTAGAACTTGAGACAGAATAACATAAGGTGGATTCGGCTTTTCTTTATGCGGATTTCACTGTAAAAGGTCTTGAACTTGAAACCGCCTACCATAAGGTGGATGTTTATCGACAACCAATTTTTTTAATAGAAGATCAAGAGGTAAAATCTGAAGCTTCAAAGGGTATATTTAGGCAATAAGACTCAGTTTCCACTTTCTTTCTATTATGACTGGTTGTTTGAGTGGGGTATTATCACATGCGTGGTTTATGGCCTTTTCTTTTAGAGCCTAAAGAGTTGGAGCAAAATAAAAGACAGAAACAAAAATTATTACAGTAAAAGGCTACAATTGTGGATGATAATGAATAATTGCAAAAAGAAAAAAAAAAACAAAAAAGGAAGTAAATATCAGAAGAGAGACATTAAAGTGAGACACACCCCAAACCTCTTCTTCTCAAGAGACCTTTGCACCATTAAGAATTCTCTTGTTTCACTCAAACCAAACTTTTTTTTCTTTTTTTCTTTTCTTTTTTTTTTTTTTTTTTTTTTTTTTTTAAATTT
>NW_019272031.1:1103056-1150315 GCF_002738345.1 Cucurbita maxima | reverse complement strand
TTTTTTTTTTTTTTTTTTTTTTTTTTTTTTTTTTTTTTTTTTTTTTTTTGTTTCTAAATTTGAGATCACAAAAAACAACACCAGAGACATAAAATGCACTCAATTGTTAAGAGGGTAAAGAAGAACTTCATGTACTATACCCCAACAACCATTTCTAGAGGAAAAATTAACACCAAAATCTCAAGAAATCTTATAACAAATTCTCCAAGCAAAATAACATCTGCACAAAATATGATTTAGATCTTCTAATATTCCCTAATACAAAGCACAACATTTGAGGCCTAAAAGAGACAAAGATATTTAAATAAAATCCATGGTTTTGACGTTTCTCGAGGAAACCAGCCAGGAGAAAAAAATTACTTCATAAGAACTTAGAAGTTTGGCAAAGAAAGGAGAGATGAGCAATCAATCATGCATAAAAGATTTACAAGTCCCTCAACGTTTCAAGTATAATGTCACCAAAATTTGGAGAGAGGTGGGTACCATGCAACAATAATAATGAAGAATAGTATGTGAACTTAAGGTCGAAAGTATCTTAAAAAATGGAAGTTATGAGAAAGGGAAGGAAGGTTGTCATTCCACGACCCGACAGAATTAAGAAAGGAATCTTTCTGCAAAGAAAGGCTTCTAAGGTAAAGGAAAAGGGCTATAGAGGGCTTCACTACAATTCAATGATCTTCCCAAAATTAAAAACAAGGCACATCTCCAAAGGAGAACTTGATGAAGTTTTTTAAATGAGAAATGACTTTCCAGAGACTCCTGAGAGTTCTAGTTCACAAAAGAAGAAATGTTCCATCTACTCGATAATCTTATGATGAAGTATCCAATTCTAGGGAGGGAACAACTAAAGCTACTTCGTTGAAGTGACATTTCTTTTAATCAAGTTTCCAAAGCCCAACCCACCCTTGTAACAAAGCTTAGACACGACATAATATCCCCCTTAACTAGTTGAGACCCTCTCCCTCGCCTATTAAAAAATTCTTAATGACCTCTAAAACTTGGAGCAAACTAAAAGCATAATCTTAAAACAAGCAATAACGTTTTTTTTATTTCAACAATATGCAATGTGAGGATTCGAACATCTAATTTTTTGGTCAAGGTTATGATATCTTAATCAGCTGAGCAAACTCACGCAATTAGAGAATGTTGGGGATGTGAACATAGTCTCACGTAAATTAGAAATGGTAAAATTTCCTAGTATATAAATAAGGACAACATTTCCATTTATATAAGCAAAATCATGTCCTCAGAACTATGCTCCAAAATCATGTGAACTTAGACCCAAAAGTTATAATATAAATCGTAGAGGCATGTTATCTTAAAACATGTCCTCAGAACTATGCTCCAAACTTGGTCCTATCAACAAAACCCTTGAGTTCAAAATAATAAAGTGTTGAGCCTCAAAATCCTAAAACACGTCTTCAACGCTATGATCCAAACTCGGTCCTATCAACAAAATCCTTGAGTTCAAAATAAAAAAGTGTTGAGCCTCAAAAGCATAGTTACATGGAATTGTACATAAATCCTTAGAAGGCCAACAAAAATTACAGGCCCCAGTTGTATTGGCAATGTGATCCAAATAGCATAGGCAACATGCTTTAATAGAAAGATTGTAAGAGAGAGCCTCAATAGACTTTTGTTTGCTGGAAGGATTATTAAGGGTGCCACAATGAGCAATGCGCTTCAGTTATGCCACAATTTGATATGCAGTTTAGCCCTATCAGACAAAAAGTACTCCAAAGAAGAAAATTTGACTTGGATAAGATTAAACAGGAGAGGTTCAAAGGTTTTTTGTCCAAAGGAAGGATAATTATGGACTCCAATATGATATTGTACTTGTTGGAAGTAGGGAAAATATGACAAGATCTCCATTGTTACAATACCATTATCTCGGCAATAATGAGTCAAGCTAGTATTTGCAGTGAATCCACTTGTTAAGTAGTCATGCATTACAATAGGAACTCCCAGTTCTATCCAGAAATAAGTGATTTGTATCCAGAAATAAGTTCGAAATGGAAAAATAGGATCACGAAATTACGAAACATGATTTTATTGAATTGGATCAATAAGGAATAAGGGATTCATGGATAAAAGTAGAATTTTTTCTAATCGTAACTAAATCTTCCCTTTTTTTCGTTGCATAAGGGAGATTGAAGCAAAACAATCATTGTAAGGTAAAACAAAAGGCAAAACTATGAAGCTTAAATCTAAACTAGGCAATATCATACTACAGTATAACATGCAAAACCCCATTGTCTTACTAGAGAAAATAACCAAGATATCCTCCAAGGATCAAGTGGAAGATATTGATCTATCACACTCAGAAGAAAGGCTTTTTTTTCCATGAGAAAGGACGCTTTAGACATTTCACAACCATAAGGCTCAAACAGGAGCAAGCCCTAGCGTTACGCCTAAATAGGAGGGTATACGCAAATTAGTATGTGGCTAAGGTGTAGCTTGAAAAATCTCCTACAAGACACAGGTCCACATTCAAACCAACACATTTGAAACTTCAAACCATTAGAACCAACAAATCTACCGGAAAGTATTTAGAATTTCAAATTCAACAAACCCAGATAATCGAAGTAGAAAATAAAAAGCTGTTACCGGAATGTATTTGAATTTCCGGCGAGGAGGCTCCTCCGTCACCGTAGGGGTCTCATCTTTGCCGGCGTTCTTGTCATCGTTGTTGCCATTGTTGAGACTCTGGGAAATAGGCGTCCATTTGTAAAGCAAAAGATGGGAAGCGTTATTAGTAGGATTGGCAGTGCCATTGGTGGTTACATTAGTGGGGGTGGTGTGGCGCTGAGAGTGAGAATGGTTGTTGGAAGCGGCGGTAGAGGGCGCAACGTGGACCCATTTCTTCTTCCACTTCCTGACGGGGCCAGTGAAGACGGTGGCGGGTCCGTAGCGAGTTGAAGAACGGCCGAGACGGGCACCAACACCCTCCATGGATCAACCTCTAGTGGGATCGTGGCGCTGATCCGTTTTGGGGGAAAAATTAAAATTGGGAAATCCTTATCTCCCTCCTTCCCTCTAAAATGCTTTTTGGGTTCGTTCCAACTTAACAAAACACAAGCCTTTTTCCCAACCCCTGTTTCCATCCGCGATTTGCCACGTGCTTCCGTCAAATCCTGACCCTTCAAAATACAAATCTCATCATTTTCTTTTCTTTTTTTTTTATTTTGAGTAAAATATTTAAAAACCGTCAAAAACACCTTCCAACGTTTAAAAAAGTTCAAACGTATTTTCGTGCTCCATATTTTGTTTCAAAAAATCCGTTTGAATTTTTAAAATTGTCTCAAAAATATTTTATAGAATAGTTTGTATTTGTGATGCCTCTCATTTTCTTGTCTAAATTAGAGATGTCACTACATACATGCCTTTAATAACATATACAAAAATTAAAATAAAACGTTGAAGTCATGGACTTATTTGTTTAGTTGCAAACAAGAAATAAAAATATCATCGTGCATATACCTGAAGGACCGATTACAATAAAGCTAAGAAGATTCAAGAGGCCTATACATTGCATCTTCAAAAGCTAGCTAAGGTACAAATTGAAATAAAGACGGTTGTGCCCAAATAATTTTATAGCATTGGCATATCAAATCAAGAAAATAATAGGGTAGCAAGAAACTCCACTTGACATTAGAAAGTGATTAGAAGACTTTTGTCTTAAAACAGTTTATGTCGGGTGTTATTTTTTCGATTTGTATTTACTAGCTTAGGTTATCTTTTTGGCCTATTTAGAGGCATGTAATATTCATGCTTGAGAATCATTGTTGAATACAAACAAAACCTTTGTGTTTTCTTGATACCTCTTTGGTGTTATTCTTTTTCAACTCTTGTTTTACGTTTGATGTTTAAACCGATACATTGAATTAGTTTTGATCAAACTAATTCTGGGGTGAGTCGTCTTGGAATCTAAGAGTGACTATCATAGATTCCAAGTTATTCATCTTCTAACCAACTCTTTGTTGGAATCAATTCGTTAAAATAGCTTTTTTTAGTGAAAGTTTGCAAGGATTATAGAAGGACCTCTAGCTTTGCAAAATTCAGCATTGTTGGCACTTATCACATCGTCATTTTAAATTTCTAACATAGTCTTTGAGTACAAAAATTAAAAGTCACTACTAACCGAAAACAATGCGTACTTTTGTCTTATCTCAACTTCCATGACCATCCAACAGTCATCATCATTCATGCAGGGTTTTAATAATATATGCATAACTTTAAATAAAAACATTTTAGACGAAGTCATGGACTTGTACGTTTAGTTAAAATCGAGAAATAGAAATAACATCATAAAAACAAAACCTTAACATAATCTTTGAGTACGAAAATGAAAAGCCACATATAAAACTATTAACTGAAAACAATGCATACTACTGTTCTATTTTAACTTGAAAAAAAACATAATCATAGTGCATCATGGCATCTCATACATTACATAGTTTATTGTGACATAACATAACATTTCGTTCATACCTTTATATCATTTGACATATTATATAACGACACATTCATAATATCACATCACAAGGTCATAGGACACGTGTCATCGTACATAAAATAATTCTTCCAACCAGACTGATATTAGAACAGTTACTTGATTGGCCTAGACTAGAGTCACTGATTATTCTTTGTATCCGTTTAAATTTTCTCTTCAAGTTCCAATTCAACCTCAGATTAATCATCTCGATGATATCAATTAAAACAAAATGACCGCAAAGATCAACCACCTTGTAGTTCAATTATCGAGGGTAAAGAAATATCTATATATACTCTCTCTTTTTTTTTTCTTTCCCAAATCAATCTATTGTTTTGTATTTAAAATTTTTATACGTGTAATTATTTCGTATAATTATTGATCCTTCTCGAAAAAATGTTTCTTGGAATGACTTATATACATGAAAATATATGTTTATTGTAATGTTTATTCACTCTCTAAAACAATTCAATACTTTTCGTATCTTTCATTTTCTTTCGATGTGTTTTATGCATTACTAATACACCGTGGCTAAGGCATCTTAAGGAGGAATTTGTGAGACGGTAGTGGAGAGAGAGAAATTAATTTTTTTTAACAACTCGAAATCGAACCAAATTCGAAAATATAGCATTGGGTTGTAAAACAATTTTGGGTTGGGTTGGATTACGAAACGTGAACATTTAAAATTTAATATTATTAAAAATAAAGATTTATGGAAATATTTTTACATTTTGTTGTAGGTAAAATGAAATATTGAATAAAGGTTAGAAATTTTGTTATTTAAAGTCTAATATCCGATCAAAATTTGGGATTAAAAAAAAAAAAAAAAAAAAAAATTAAAGCTTACATTTCTCCGCCTCAGATCTTTGCCGCAGGTGCACGCCCCTACCGTCTCGCCGCTGTGATTTTTTTTCTTCTCTCCGTCGCAACCTCACGCCAATCCCGTCTTCTTCCGCCGCCCCTCCACCTGATTCAATCTCTCCGTCGAGGGTCCATCTCAATTCTAACCCGATCTTTCCCTCTTTCGACCAGCCCACATTTTCCTTCCTCTTCAATTGCGATCTGTCTGAACGAACAATGCTTGGCCTCCCTCAATCTCGAACACACGAGACGGTGTTTGAAGGAGTTAATGTTTGAAAAGAGAGCAGAAATAACAGGTTATTTTCTTTCTTTTTGAAGTTTGACGTCTATTTGTTTTCTAGTTTGGTCTGCAGCGTCCTGTCTCAGCCTAATTTATGTGTTTGACGATGCCTGATCCAGATTCAGATTAAGTATTGAAATCTTACTTCAAAAACACTCATAACTGTTGAATGCTACTGGTTTGGAGTCGGTTCTCGTTTGATTTAAGTTCCATCTACCTTAATGACGGATGTTTTATATTTGAAAAAAATAAGTTCATGGATGCTGAGTAAATCTTAATTTGTTTTTCTTTTTCTGGTTTCAATTTTGTTTGTGATGAATGAAATGATTCTCTATGCTCGTATTTGACAACTTGTTTGAAGATTCTTATAAACATAAATTGCTGTATTGTGCAAATTGTGAAGGAGGGGATCGATTAAGGTTGATAAAAACTATGTTTGGTTATTGTAAATTGTGAAGTTTATCTATCTTACTGATTTGCTGAGTTCTCTTTGCATTTTATATAGTACCAATGGAAGAAAGTTTCATTTAGTTTTTGTAATCTTGCGTCCCATTCATCTAGTAATGATATCAATTCCTCTGAACTTTTTAACTCTAAAGTACTCACTTCCTTATATTTCGATTTAAAGTTATGCACTGAAAGTTAAGTGTTAAATTTGATTAGTTGGAATACACCTGCATTTCCTTTGAGTAACTTGTGTCTTTGGTCCTCATGCTAATATGGTATTGTAATGCTGATAAGCGCCAACAATAGCTAAATTTGTAAAGCTAGAGGTCCTTTTAGGATTCTTGCAAACCTTCACAGCTAACTTAATGAATGATTCCAACTAAGAGCTAGTTAGAAGGATGATGGTCACTCTTAGATCCCGAGACGACTCACCCCAGAATTAGTTTGATCAAGACTAATCCAATAAATCGGTTTAACTTCAAACCTAAATCAAGATTTGAAATCAAGACACAAGATTTTTGTATTCAAATATGATTTTTAAACTTGAATATTACATAACTCTAAAAACATAATCCAAACATATTGGTCAACTACTAACTACCCGTCAAGGCTATTAAATAAAAATGGAAGAAAATAAAAGAAAATAAGACATGACATAAATAGTCTTGATTGGTAGGTAGTTCAACTACCAAAGACAAAGTCTTCAAATCACTCCTCAATGTCAAGTTTATTCTTTTCTTGATTTGATATACTAATATTATAAAGATTTGATATACTAAATAAATCTTTGTTTCAACTTACATTAGCGAGACTTTGAAGATGTAATGTAAAGGTCATCTTCTTTACTCTGCTTCTTGGAATCGCTCTTTCGGGTATATGCAAATATTAATGGTTGGATTCATATCAAATGCCCAAGCTTTTGTTCGCTTATCTCATTAATTCATGTGGTTTGTGCCCATTGTGGCCTTCGCTGCCATGAATAGCTAGGCTGGGGAGGGAATCAAATGAGAGGATATCTTCCTCTGTGTAGGGTGCTAAGAAAGGAGTTAGACTTTGGGAACTCATGGGACCGAAATTTTAAAGGTTGATCGTTTGGCTTCATGCCCTGCAGAAACCCGTTTAGATATGGTTTTCTACATTGAAGTATTTTGAGACTAGTTGCACACAAATGGTAGTTAATATTGGATTTACTTTTTGATAAGAAGCATATTCCATTGATCATATAAAATATATGCGACAAGGAGTCGATAAAAGGCCAAAAGAGTTAAGAAAAAAACATCTCCAATTCGCATTGACTAAAGAAAACATGATCTGGATCTTAAACACCATTGAATATCTTATGGCAGCTGATGTTTTAGTTTATGGGATTGTACTTTCATTTGTTTTTTGAAACTGTAATTCAAACACTCATAATATTAGCAGGTCATTTGGTTTGCAATGGATTCTAGCACCAATGAAGGCAGCTATAACACTCAACCTAAGTGGAGAAAAGTGGCATATGGAGGTATGCAACCCGGGTTCGATGACAACCACACCGACGAGTCTTTTCTTGAAGATATCGTCATGAATGCCAATGTCGTCAAGAGAGATATCCTAAAGGTGATGTTGGACTCTGTTTCCATTTCTGAATATCTATGCATCGTCGCCCTTGTCGGTCTGGTTTGGACATACACACTTAGATCGACTCTCGACGAGAATTCCCTCTTATTTCTTGACATTAGTCTTCTAGCTTCTGGATTTCTAATTCTTCTTTTCACTGAAGAAACACTCTCATTGAACCTTCTCCTCCACTATTTTCTCAATATATCATTTTTCACAACTGGGTTGTATGTCTTGGCTCCCATCTACCAAACTCTTACTAAATCCATTAGTTCAGATTCCATTTGGGCATTGACTGTTTCACTTATTATCCTCCATCTCTTCCTACATGACTACTCAGGTTCCACTGTTAGAGCTCCTGGTAATCTTAAGAACCCAAGCTTAACCAGTTGCATTTCTTTAAATGCTTCTATTGTGGCCTCTGTTCTTATCGCTTCACGTCTTCCATCTCGGTTACACGTGTTCGCCATAATGTTATTCTCCTTACAAATTTTCCTTTTTGCCCCTTTGGTTACTTACTCTATTAAGAAGTACTCTGTTCATCTGCATCTCTTATTCTCTCTCTGTTTGATGACAGTCACCTTGGTGTATGTTTATTTCCTACATCAGTTGTTTTTCATATTGTTGGCAAGTCTATTGATTTTTGTTACAGTAGTTTGTCCTTATTGGCTTATACGAATTCAGGAATTCAAGTTTGAGATCAATGGTCCCTGGGATGAGGCCAAGCTTTGTTTTGATATTAGAGATTGAGATTATGTATAGAAAGGGTAGCGGAAACACGAGTTTCTAATATTAAGAACTAGAGAAAAGACTAGTTCGATCGATGTAGAATTGTATTTTGAATGGTTATAGTTAGAAATACATGAGTTTCGAATTCGATTCATCTTAAAAAGATCCATCCATCTTTACTTTATGAATGTTTTGAATTGTTTTTTAAGTTGGTTTGAGCTCCCAGATAAGGCAGGAAATGTTGTTTCTTCCTTCCTGTGATACAGAGGACGAAACTTCGTATGTTTGAATCTGGTGTATATATCCTTTGTTTACTACATACACTTCATAGTTGATTCAAGCAAAATATACTTAAAAGCATTTAACCTTCAAAATTATCGTAGATTTAAGTAATCATAAACAGAAAAAGGAGGTTTAACTACTCCCAAGAATTTAAAATTGAAAAACGTTGCTTTGCTGTCCAGACATGGGAACATTGTAACCATTTTTGATACCTTCGAATCACATGTCATGTATATTCCTTCAAAATCGATAAAAAAGTAGGTTAAAGGTAACATCGGTGGAGTCAAATCAAAATAATAGTAAAAATGACGAGAAAGAAGAAGACTCGATCCAAATTGCTATATCAAGCTTGGCAGGTCGTTGTACAACTAATTTGGGAATACTTCCTTCAAGGAGTACTCAATCCCTTTTAGATTCACAACTTGGAGGCTTTTTTGTTCTTTTGGTTTTAGGTTCACGTATGTCTAGGTCCTTCATTGATCTTGCGCAAGAAGCGCTCTAGGTGTCATGTATGTCTAGGTCCTTCATCGATCTTGTGCGAGGAGCACCTCGAGTCATTGTGGGCCATGAAAAAACCCTAAGATAATATTTGTTGGTATGGAGGAGCCCTTTTTGCTATAAACGGTGACCATACTCCATACTTATCTACCTACTGAGTTCAAATTGGTGGATTCTCCCTAATGGTGTCGAGCAACATCTACTTGTTCCTAAAATTATTATACTACTTATCATTAGCCAATTCCAGGCTCGAACACTAACTACCTGCTCATGTACCACATCGAGTTAGAACAGTAAAACTATCTGTCACTATGCCATGTTAGAACTGTAAAACTGCCTGTCACTATGCCCTTTTCGGATAGGACAGTAAACTACCTACTCATGTACCCTCATCGGGTTAGAACAGTAAAACTACCTGTCATGTACCCTCATCGGGTTAGAAAAGTAAAACTACCTGTCTTAGGATTAGTAACTACTTATTACTTTGCCTTTTCAGGCTAGAACAGTAAACTACCTATCCTATGTCACTCAGGCTGGATTAGTAAAAAGACCATGACTCTCCACTAGACACCACCAATATGAACCAATAGTATTCTTTTAATGGCTACTAATATCCTCTTTGGGTGACAACTAAGTCATGTGTAACAAGTAGACCCTAACCTCTTTTGGTTAGTTCATGAACAAGGGTTGCATCCTATCCGTCCTTACAAGGTACCTGGTCAACTCAAGGAGGATATGGAACTCGTGACTAGGTTCTAGGACCAAAATATGTAAAATAGTAACTAATAGTCTATGGAAAGTATAATTAGCACTCTATAGCACATAACAATTGATCTAGCTCATAACTAGGAAATAATGGTCTATCCAACCCTAAATCAATGCATAACAACGAATAAAGGCATACAACATGCTTATCATGCTTATTAAGTGATAATAATCCAACTCAACATACTAGGAAGCATATAAATCCAACTTTCTATTAGAGATCACAAGATCATGCATGTAGAAACTATATGACGGTAAATATAATTAAGTGGTAAACTATTCACATCGTCTAAGTATAATTCTCATGAAACTAGATTAACTAAGCTCCTAAAAATAATACTAAATCATTGCCCTCAATCCAAATCGACTCCCACAAGCATTTTTTTAGAAACTTGCTCCAGACGGCTACTTACTTAATTGTAGACTTCTTAAGCTTGTTTCATGTCTTCGAGGATATTCCATATTTCTCTAAAATTCCTCAATGTAAGTCAAAATAATAAAGCTGATGAAAATAGCCGTTTCAAATTCGTTAAAGAGAAGGTTGAGAAACTCATCGTTGACATGCGTGTCACTTTGTTTTTTTTTTTTTTTTGAAAACATCTATGCATTTGATATAACTTATTTCAAATATGTTAGCGACACAATTTACAAAATAAAGATGACAAAGTACATAAATAAAAAATAAAGCAAAACATAACGTCTCAGAAATCAAGCCACCAATCTATCTCAATCCTCAAAGCCCCGTAGCTCGTGTACACCCCCATCTCGATTGCTCCATCTAGCTTTCATCTGAAAAATTAGAGTAGCATGATTGCATAAAAAAATATTTCGTAAGTAACTTCATTTTTAGTTTTCTTAGTTCGATCTTAAGTTTTATCTTTATTGATTCATCCGTTCATTCATTCCGTGCAATATTTAGAAGTTTGTTCCTAAGTTATAAGTTTTTCTAGGTATCTCCTAATTCTACTTATTCACCCCAGCTCAATTTAGGGAAAAAGGGCAGAAACTATCCAGGTTCTTTTCACCTTGGCCCAATTTGAGTCATTAGTTCCCGGGGTTTAGATCTTTCAGCTCATCTTTCTCACATGGATCATTCTATCTTAGTTAGATTATTCTATTAGTTTATTTCACCGTTATCATCGTCGTCATCGTCGTCATCGTCATAGATACATGTATAGTAGGTTTTCAAGGCAACACTCTAGTGTTGTTTTTCAACTCATAGTTCTCATCACACTGTGTTGGCACTATTCTCAAGAATTTTCTACTAGTAGGCTCCATAATGTAATCATCATAAAAGAGGTTGTGACCCTCAATCTAGCCAACACTCATCTACCTATGTGGTCTCTTACTCTCATCCAACCAGATCATGATTAGGGAGTGGTTGGAGACTCCCTAGCCACATTACAAGGTACTCATAAAGTTTTCATAGGGTTCAGTCATTTTTAGGGTCCAACTATAGTTCTACCGACTTATAAATGTAATCATCCTAAGAAGCTTGTGACCTTTATTGGCCAAGTAGGTTCGCTAAAAGAAAATTAACTGAAAACTCCTAGTAGTCTCCACATAGTACAAATAAATCATAATCAGTCCTAAAATTTTAACCAGACTCTCAACATCTGAGCCTAGTTCACGATTAGAGATTAGTTGGAAAATTCCTAATTGTCCTCGTATAACATCATAACTATCTCATGCATGAACATATAATAAGAGGGATATAGCATTGTAATCTAGACATGGATACATAGTCATATTCTAAGTTTCATTAAATTTTGAGTCGTTTTGTCATTTTCATAAAAATCGAGCATGGTCAGCATGCTTTTACATCAATTAGAATAACTCATTTTAGCCACTAAACTTTTATAACATACTTCTTATAACATGCTTCCATACATGTACAAGCATAGCTTATTAAAAGTTTGAAAATATGAAAGGACAGATAGAAAAAAAATTCATATTTAAAAGAAAACATACATTTTATATACAAAGTAAAGTTTGCATACATTGGACCCAATAAACAAAATAACTTAACATTAAAACAGTTGAAAAACGGTGTGTCTATATCTGACACCTATTTTAGATTTATTCCATCCTCACCCGCTCATTCTTTGTCACCTAAAAAATATAAGAGAATAAGAATGAGTACAAATAATTAATAAGTAGTCTATATATAGGATCTTAATAATGTGCTTAAGGTAGGTTAGGGTAAAAAACTATTTCTTATAACATTCTTGTTCTTATCTTAAAAACTTTGGCCCTTAGGTTTTATTCTTGAGTTCTTGTCATGGTCTAGCCAAGGATCTTGGTCATGGACTCTGAGTTCTTAACCTTAGTTCTGATCTAAACGCCTTAATTTTGAGGTTCTGGGTCATAGGTCTAAGAACTTGGATCTTGATCCTTGTTCATGTTCTTGTCATTGATACTTGATTCTTATCCTTTCAACCCTCCCCTTAATACTCATGATCCCGAAAAATTTATATATGAAAGAAAATCAAGATTTGGATTCGGCATATAACTATTCGCCTAAAAAATCCTCTACGTCTCCTGTGACATGGTCACGTGATCATAAAGTACCATAGAAGGACTTAGGTAGTTTAAAGCTATCGTGGTAAACTTAGACTTGGCATTCTTGAATTCTATCCTTTTTGACATAAACCATGACCGTAGAGTATTACTTTAAGTTCGTGAGATCTTAGGTTTGGGCTCTATGGATTCTTCCTAGAAGAGAATGAGTTATGATATGAGGTTTTTAAGCCTTTTAACATTTCATGCATGGGTATTTTTGGAGCATCATGTCACTATTTTACTTTTTGAAATTCATAGATTCTCACGAGGATATTCTTGATTCATGGCTAGGAAAATGTACACTCTTATGCTAACCAAGGACTTATCTTAGTTTCTTGTATCATGAGATTTAGTTGACTCGGTAGTTATCCCTAATGTGGCCCTTGATCACTTTCTATGAAAAACCAAGAAGGTCGCATGATCAGTGCTAAACATGAATGTGATATCCGATTAGTAAAACATGGCATAGTGCATCTCATCTAGGTGAGAAAAAACATGAGGTCGAAACATGACATACTGCTAGGACAACATGGAGCAGTGCATCCCACAAAAAAAAAAAAGGATACATAGGTCTCGTGATACATGACGTGGTGGGAGACATAGGTCACTTAGGGCATGATTAGAGTATTTTCTAGCATGCATACAGGGGGTAAGGTACTAATGCTCTTGAATTGTTCACAACCTCAGGGTAGTATTCTTTACTTTTAACACACCTTAACTTTATTGTATGCCTAAAGTTCATGATTCTAAAGTAAGCCTTTATATCATCCTCATAAGAATAAGTCAACATAACATCATATATGTCATAATAAAACTTTTTAAGGTTCATGGAAACTTCAAGAATTCCTGTAAGGAGGTCATTAGGGATATTTTCATTTGTTACTACTCGAGTCTTGGTTCATACCCTCAAACATGTTCTTGCATACATTAATTCCTTATAATATTTCACGTCTTCATGTTTTTAAGACTTGGTGATTTCAGGGTTTGTGTTGTGCTCTTTTCTTGGTACTTGTTTTTGGAGTGTTTTCTCTGTAACGACCCTAGATTTCTAGTAACCTAAAGTTGCTACCATCTTCATAACATAACCATTTATGTGTAAATAATCATTTAAAACATCTTTGTAAAACAATGTCATGGACTTATACGTTTAATAAAAGGGCTTTAAAGCAATACAAACAAAATATTAAATAAAGCAAAGTAAATATTAAAAATGACAATGCTCTATACTAACCTAAGGTCTCAGTAAGTGACCCACTATTGGGGTCAAGGAATGCAAACACATGCAACTCATGATTATGGACCTATCATTTAAAATCATCATAGAGGTGGCCTTTACTCCAGATAAATTTGTTGTGTAGTATTTTCCTACACATGACCCACAACAAATTTGGGCTAGCTAGTTGTAGCCGGACGTTTGCACTCATCATAGTCGGGCTAGCTAGTTGTAGGTACAACGAACATCCGAAGGTACAACGAACCCTCGAATATCATGCAAGGCATGATGATCATCATCATCATCATAGTGTACGCGTCCGTACTCATCATCATAAAAGGAAAAGTAACCAGATGTAAATGAACATACAATATGTATGAGTTCCCTATACTTTTCATCTTAAATCATTCATGTGATACAACCCCACACATCCTTCGCATGTTACTCTAGGTAACACGCATGAATAAACTTCCATACATTCATCATTTATAAGATCATAGGGGTTGTGTATCACAAAACTTTTCATCATAATGCAACATGGCATCTCATACATGCACATCATCGTATATGAAATATTATCATAATGCATCATCATTCCAACGTACCTATCATATCATCATAACTGAAGGAATTTAATGGACAATTGCAAGAATTACTAGATAAAGTCTTTATCCGTCCTAGAGTATCTTGGTAGGGTGCACCTGTTGGGTTTTATGTCCTAAAACTCATAGTTTGTAAACAAAAACATATTCTATTTTCAATAAATTTATTATTGTTGTTTATTCAGTAAAGATTGTTATTGAATAAAGTGAACTTTACGATCATTAATCTAAATCTAATAAACTAAGAACACTATGACTATAGTATGATTACTTGAACTATATGTAGAGACATAAGAGTTGATCAAGTTCAAGTATATAGTCAAAATGATCTATAGTATAAGGATAAGACTGAGTACCTTATTTTGGGGACACTATGGATGCGGCCCACTTATGTATATGATATAAACAATGTGATCACTAAATTGATAATATGGAGATATGTGAGTGGGGGCGTCCTATGCAATGAGTATTGCATAAGATCGGACCATGAAGAAAATCACTCTCACTTTATAATGTCGTTTACTGTTAAGACTGATTTTCTTTTCATTCGATGACCTAGGTAACTCGATCTTAATCCTGAGCTAACCATGAACTCCTGTTTATTCGGAATTTTCCTTAGAATTGCATGGGTGAGAGTGGCTCAAGTTCGCCGACTCAATAGGCCTCCCATTTCAGGGGTAAGACTAGGTAAATGGATGGGGACGTGGGGTGCAAGATGGAATTCACTCCTACCCACTTTTAGGGATAGAAGAGAGGTAGTTCCCTTAAGTACTGACTCCTGGTCTTGAACAAGGGGCCCCACCCTCTCATTGGCCTGAGAGGGATTCGATTTACTAGTTGGACCACAAACCAATTGTTCATTAGAGGATCAGTGAGACATAAGAAACAAGAAGTAATTTACTAGTTGGACCACAAACCAATTGTTCATTAGAGGATCAGTGAGACATAAGAAACAAGAAGTAACTTCATAGTTGGACCACAAACCAATTGTTCATTAGAGGATCAGTGAGACATAAGAAACAAGAAGTAACTTCAGGGGTAAAACGGTAAATTGACCAAGCTCTAGTTACGAACAACCTGTGAAGGATCGACTTATTAATCATGGTTATATCAAATGGACAGAAATATATCCATAGTGAGGGGAGTGTAACTACTAGGCTATAGTGGAATGTCCTAGTAGTTAACGAATGTTGGTTAACAAGGTTAATGAGCTTAACCGGTTAATCTTGGATCGTTGGAGCCCATGATCTTGTTGGGTTTTAATGTCCTAAAACTCATAGTTTGTAAACAAAAACATATTATATTTTCAATAAAGTTATTGTTGTTTATTCAGTAAAAATTGTTATTGAATAAAGTGAACTTTACGATCATTAATCTAAATCCAATAAACTAAGAACACTATGACTATAGTATGATTACTTGAACATTATGTGGATACATAAGAGTTGATCAAGTTCAAGTATATAGTCAAAATGATCTATAGTATAAGGATAAGGCTGAATACCTTATTCTGGGGACACTATGGATGCGGCCTAGTTTTGTATATGATATAAACAATGTGATCACTAAAATTGTACATGTGGAGACATGTGTGTGGAGGCGTCCTATGCAATGAGTATTGCATAAGATCGGACCATGAATAAAATCACTCTCACTTTATAATGTCGTTTACTGTTGAGACTGATTTTCTTTTCATTCGATGACCTAGGTAACTCGATCTTAATCCTGAGCTAACCATGAACTTCTGTTTATTCGAAATTTTCCTTAGAATTTCATGGGTGAGAGTGGCTCAAGTTCGCCGACTCAATAGGCCTCCCATTTCAAGGGTAAGACTGGGTAAATGGCTGGGGACGTGGAGTGCAAGATGGAATTCACTCATACCCACTTTTAGGGATAGAAGAGAGGTAGTTCCCTTAAGTACTGACTTCTGGTCTTGAACAAGGGGCCCCACCCTCTCATTGGCCTGAGAGGGATTCAGTTTACTAGTTGGACCACAAACCAATTGTTCATTAGAGGATCAGTGAGACATAAGAAACAAGAAGTAACTTCAGGGGTAAAACGGTAAATTGACCAAGCTCTAGTTACGAACAACCTGTGAAGGATCGACTTACTAATCATGGTTATATCAAATGGACAAAAATATATCCATAGTGAGGGGAGTGTAACTACTAGGCTATAGTGGAATGTCCTAGTAGTTAACGAATGTTGGTTAACAAGGTTAATGAGTTTAACCGGTTAATCTTGGATCGTTGGAGCCCATGATCTTGTTGGGTTTTAATGTCCTAAAACTCATAGTTTGTAAACAAAAACATATTCTATTTTCAATAAAGTTATTGTTGTTTATTCAGTAAAAATTGTTATTGAATAAAGTGAACTTTACGATCATTAATCTAAATCCAATAAACTAAGAACACTATGACTATAGTATGATTACTTGAACATTATGTGGATACATAAGAGTTGATCAAGTTCAAGTATATAGTCAAAATGATCTATAGTATAAGGATAACGCTGAATACCTTATTCTGGGGACACTATGGATGCGGCCTAGTTTTGTATATGATATAAACAATGTGATCACTAAAATTGTACATGTGGAGACATGTGAGTGGAGGCGTCCTATGCAATGAGTATTGCATAAGATCGGACCATGAAGAAAATCACTCTCACTTTATAATGTCGTTTACTGTTGAGACTGATTTTCTTTTCATTCGATGACCTAGGTAACTCGATCTTAATCCTGAGCTAACCATGAACTCCTGTTTATTCGGAATTATCCTTAGATTTGCATGGGTGAGAGTGGCTCAAGTTCGCCGACTCAATAGGCCTCCCATTTCAGGGGTAAGACTGGGTAAATGGCTGGGGACGTGGGGTGCAAGATGGAATTCACTCCTACCCATTTTTAGGGATAGAAGAGAGGTAGTTCCCTTAAGTACTGACTCCAGGTCTTGAACAAGGGGCCCCACCCTCTCATTGGCCTGAGAGGGATTCGGTTTACTAGTTGGACCACAAACCAATTGTTCATTAGAGAATCAGTGAGACATAAGAAACAAGAAGTAACTTCAGGGGTAAAACGGTAAATTGACCCAGCTCTAGTTACGAACAACCTGTGAAGGATCGACTTACTAATCATGGTTATATCAAATGGACAAAAATATATCTATAGTGAGGGGAGTGTAACTACTAGGCTATAGTGGAATGTCCTAGTAGTTAACGAATGTTGGTTAACAAGGTTAATGAGTTTAACCGGTTAATCTTGGATCGTTGGAGCCCATGATCTTGTTGGGTTTTAATGTCCTAAAACTCATAGTTTGTAAACAAAAACATATTCTATTTTCAATAAAGTTATTGTTGTTTATTCAGTAAAGATTGTTATTGAATAAAGTGAACTTTACGATCATTAATCTAAATCCAATAAACTAAGAACACTATGACTATAGTATGATTACTTGAACATTATGTGGATACATAGGAGTTGATCAAGTTCAAGTATATAGTCAAAATGATCTATAGTATAAGGATAACGCTGAATACCTTATTCTAGGGACACTATGGATGCGGCACACTTTTGTATATGATATAAACAATGTGATCACTAAAATTGTACATGTGGAGACATGTGAGTGGAGGCGTCCTATGCAATGAGTATTGCATAAGATCGGACCATGAAGAAAATCACTCTCACTTTATAATGTCGTTTACTGTTGAGACTGATTTTCTTTTCATTCGATGACCTAGGTAACTCGATCTTAATCCTGAGCTAACCATGAACTCCTGTTTATTCGGGATTTTCCTTAGAATTGCATGGGTGAGAGTGGCTCAAGTTCGTCGACTCAATAGGCCTCCCATTTCAGGGGTAAGACTGGGTAAATGGCTGGGGACGTGGAGTGCAAGATGGAATTCACTCCTACCCACTTTTAGGGATAGAAGAGAGGTAGTTCCCTTAAGTACTGACTCCTGGTCTTGAACAAGGGTCCCCACCCTCTCATTGGCCTGAGAGGGATTCGGTTTACTAGTTGGACCACAAACCAATTGTTCATTAGAGGATCAGTGAGACATAAGAAACAAGAAGTAACTTCAGGGGTAAAACGGTAAATTGACCAAGCTCTAGTTACGAACAACCTGTGAAGGATCGACTTACTAATCATGGTTATATCAAATGAACAGAAATATATCCATAGTGAGGGGAGTGTAACTACTAGGCTATAGTGGAATGTCCTAGTAGTTAACGAATGTTGGTTAACAAGGTTAATGAGTTTAACCGGTCAATCTTGGATCGTTGGAGCCCATGATCTTGTTGGGTTTTAATGTCCTAAAACTCATAGTTTGTAAACAAAAACATATTCTATTTTCAATAAAGTTATTGCTGTTTATTCAGTAAAGAATTTTATTGAATAAAGTGAACTTTACGATCATTAATCTAAATCCAATAAACTAAGAATACTATGACTATAGTATGATTACTTGAACATTATGTGGATACATAAGAGTTGATCAAGTTCAAGTATATAGTCAAAATGATCTATAGTATAAGGATAAGGCTGAATACCTTATTCTGGGGACACTATGGATGCGGCCTAGTTTTGTATATGATAGAAACAATGTGATCACTAAAATTGTACATGTGGAGACATGTGAGTGGAGGCGTCCTATGCAATGAGTATTGCATAAGATCGGACCATGTAGAAAATCACTCTCACTTTATAATGTCGTTTACTGTTGAGACTGATTTTCTTTTCATTTGATGACCTAGGTAACTCGATCTTAATCCTGAGCTAACCATGAACTCCATTTTATTCGGAATTTTCCTTAGAATTGCATGGGTGAGAGTGGCTCAAGTTCGCCGACTCAATAGGCCTCCCATTTCAGGAGTAAGACTGGGTAAATGGCTGGGGACGTGGAGTGAAGATGGAATTCACTCCTACCCACTTTTAGGGATAGAAGAGAGGTAGTTCCCTTAAGTACTGACTCCTGGTCTTGAACAAGGGGCCCCACCCTCTCATTGGCCTGAGAGGGATTCGGTTTACTAGTTGGACCACAAACCAATTGTTCATTAGAGGATCAGTGAGACATAAGAAACAAGAAGTAACTTCAGGGGTATAACGGTAAATTGACCTAGCTCTAGTTACGAACAACCTATGAAGTATATCTATAGTTAGGGGAGTGCAACTACTAGGCTATAGTGGAATGTCCTAGTACTTAACAAATGTTGGTTAACTAGGTTAATGAGTTTAACCGGTTAATCTTGGATCGTTGGAGCCCATGATCTGTAGGTCCATTAGGTTCCTCTCCTAGCTCATATCGGACTAAACCATAGAATAGTGTACGAGTGAGTTCGAAGTATTCAAATTCAAATTAGGGAGAATGCGCTACATATATACGATATATTTAACCACATTTTTTTTTTATTTACAAATTAAACAAAAAGAGAGAATCTGAGATATTTAAACAACATCTAATATCTTAATCAAATATGTGTCAGAAATAATTGGGATTGACATTTGAATTAATATTACATATTAATTAAATAGTTTGATTAATCATTTAATATTACTTTAATTTGAAATTAATAATTCAAATTGATTGTTAAATCAAAATGAAGAAAGTCAAAATGTTGACTTCATTTAATGGAAAAATCCATGTTAGTGGAATTTTGAGATGTCAAAATTTGGTTTAACCAAACTTGCATGGTTCAAATAAACCCCACAAATTTGAGTGGAATTTTGAGTGTCAAAATTTGGTTAACTCAAGCATGCATGCTTGCCACATAATCCCAAACATTTGAATGGAATTTTGAGTGTCAAAATTTGGTGATCTCAAATTTGCATGAGCATGCAAACATAACTATAAATAGAGTGATCATAATACATGAAAGGGCTTCTTGTGGGTGAAAAACCTCTCACAAACACTCTTTTCATATATACAAAATCCCTCTCAAGTTTAGTCACTCACCGGATTCCACAATCCCACTCTAAGGTCGAAGGATAGTGGAGAAGATACTAGTGGTGATTCGAAACCGGTTCGTGAGGAAAAAGGAATTTGAATTACAAAAGGTTAGTATTCAAACTCATTAAGTTTTAATACTTATGTACATGCTAGTTATTTACTATAATTGATGTTCTAAAAGTGCCTAAGATTCAAATTGCTTCTCGGCATGTGTTATATTAACACCATCAATTGGTATCAGAGCAAGTTTTAGGCACTTTATTTACATTAATTTGATCATGGTGGGTACCATTTCATGAATGAAATTTTGTGGTTGCTAAAGTGGATGGTTTTGGTTTTGGCATTTTTTTATGCTTCCATTTGATACAATTATTGTAATAAGCCTAATGTGTATGGGCTTTAATGAATAAAGAATGGTATGTAATTTTTATGGAGTCATTAGAGTCCATTTTAGGTTGTAATTGATCGAAAATGGAAGAGATAGCAAGCTGAACCGAAGAAGAAGATGGAAGAGGCAGTTCGAGTGTTTTTTCTGCCTTTGGAGTTCGGTTCAACGTTTTTAAGGGTTGGTTCGCCCAGTTCGTGATCCTCGGGAGCGGTTCAAGTTATTTTTAATTATTAATGTAATAATTTAGTTAATTTCTAATTTTAAAATGCCAAAACCAATCCACTTTAGCGTGTTTAATTAATTATGCATTATGAATGAATGTATTTTTAATTAAATAGAAAATGTATATGCATAATGTATGTCATATAGATTTAAAATCCCACCATAGGCTAAGCATGTTTCATGCATTCCAAGTATGTTATAAGTGTTATAATGTATAGTATGCATGTTTAGGGTTCCATGAGTGATAGATATAAATTGTTATATTATTGCATGGAATGGATGATTATATAATTGTTGTATAAAGCATGTTAGATGCATGATATAGGTTATTTTCAACGTCATAAAACGAGATAGACGTTAAAATCTATAATAAAGATAAGTACATGCTCACTCAGGGTTAAGAACCGAGGATGATCAATTTTAATAGTTAAAATAGGTCGATGACTTACAAAATTGCAGTTACGAGAAAGCTCACCTGACACAATCTTGTCTAAGGCTGGAGGTACTTAAGTTGACGGTTTATGGAACACCTACTACCTAGAGATCGGACCAGTACTTGAGCTTAGTTAGCCCAGTTTTATGAGCATGCTTAAGTGATATATGTTTTAGAAATATCACCTAGACTTAAGTTATATTTAATTAGCCGGAATATAACTAAGTAATAAGTATACCCAACCGTCTAAAATACTTAGTGGGAGGAAAAAAATATATGAGATACATCGTTTTCCTTTTACGCTCTCTGAAAAATTCACACCGTGAGATTCATGCTCAGCCTTGTGTCGTCCTGGGAGCGTCCTCCATTCGGAAGGTATTTGCATGAATCAATAACAAGGTGAATAGAGAAAGTATTTATAGTAAGTGGGAGAAGGAAATATATCAACACCTCCTATGGTCTCCACCTCTAGGTTGCACCGTGAGATTCCCATGTTCCACCTGCATGTTGCCCTAGAGAAACTACCCATTCGGAGGGTCGTAACATGGGAGTCGAAACAACGCAAACTCCAGAAATAGATAGAATTTCTTAGGTCCGTTCCCAACTTTGGCTTTTTCATTCGATAGCATTGTTGGGACCGATCTCTGAGGTCTGAAAATGGTGGATCACACTTACTAAGAATTACTATGAGTTAGTATATTCTTGACCAAAATAGCTATAACTAAAAACACTATAGGAACAAGAGTTATTCTGGGATTAGTGTTTAAAAGTCAAGAATTTCTTGGTTTAGTGAATGAGTGATTGACTGCCCCTCGGTAGCAGTTGCTCTAACTCACTAAAGTATCGTTGCAAATTAATAAGTTTTGGGTACATTATTACATTTGCTAAAACCGATTGGATTAAACAGGATTAAGTAAAATCACTAATAGAATTTTCTTTATATCACAACATGAAAAACTCAATAGTACAATTACTCGCTTTTGAGAAATTAAACGACGACAATTACGCAACTTGGAAATCAAACCTAAACTCAATATTTGTAATTGATGATTTAAGGTTTGTTTTAACTGAGGAATGTCCTCCAAACCCCAGCCCAAATGCAAACCGAACAGTTCGGGATGCGTATGACAGATGGATGAAGGCAAATGACAAAGCCCGAGTGTACATTCTAGCCAGCATATCTGATGTTTTGGCTAAGAAACACGATGTTATGGGTACTGCTAAAGAGATTATGGAATCTCTAAAAGAGATGTTTGGACAACCGTCCTTCTCCCTTAGACATTAAGCCATAAAATACATTTACAACTGTCGTATGAAAGAAGGGACCTCAGTTAGAGAACATGTCCTGGACATTATGGTCCATTTCAATGTGGCAGAAGAAAATGAAGTTGTCATTGATGAGAAGAGTCAAGTCAGTTTTATCATGACGTCTCTTCCGAAGAGCTTCTTCTAGTTCTGCACAAATGTGGTAATGAACAAAATAGAATATAACTTGACTGCTCTTCTCAATGAGCTACAGACTTATCAGTCCCTCTTAACGAACAAGGGACAAACAGAAGAAACAAATGTTGCTATCTCCAAGAAATTACTACGAGGATCGTCCTCGAAAAATAAGTCTGGGCCTTCAACTTCTAAAAGTGTTTTGATGAAGAAGGGTAAAGGGAAAAATAAGATTCCTACTAACCGCAACAACAAGGTTCAAAAAACAGATAAAGGAAAATGTTTCCATTGCAACGAAAACGGGCACTGGAAGAGAAACTGCCCAAAATACTTTGCAGAGAAGAAAGGTGAAAAGACACAACAAGGTAAATATGATTTACTCGTTGTAGAAATATGTTTAGTAGAGTATGACAACTCAACTTGGATACTAGATTCAGGGGCGACTAATCATATTTGTTCTTTTTACCAGGAAACTAGCTCCTAGAGAATGCTTGCGGAAAGCGAGATAACCCTCAGGGTTGGAACAGGAGAGGTTGTCTCAGCAAGATCAGTAGGAAATTTAAAGTTATTTTTTGGAGATAAATTTGTTATATTAAATAATGTACTTTTTGTTCCTGAAATGAAAAGAAATCTAATATCTATTTCTTGTTTATTAGAACAATTGTATAAAGTATCTTTTGAAATCAATGAAGTGTTCATTTGCAAAAGAGGTATTCATATTTGTTTTGCAAAACTAGAAAACAACTTATATATGTTAAAACCGAGCGAAACAAAAGCCATTTTAAATACCGAGATGTTTAAAACAGCTGAAACTCAAAATAAACGACAAAAGATTTCTCCTAATACCTATCTTTGGCACTTAAGACTAGGCCACATTAATCTCAATAGGATTGAGAGATTGATTAAAAGAGGACTTCTAAATGAGTTAGAAGACAACTCTTTACCTACATGTGAGTCTTGTCTTGAGGGAAAAATGACTAAACGATCATTTTTCGAAAAAGGTTATAGAGCCAAAGAAACCTTAGAACTCGTGCATACAGATCTTTGTGGTCCAATGAATATCAAAGCACGAGGAGGGTATGAATATTTCATCAGTTTTATTGATGATTATTTAAGGTATGACTATCTTTACCTAATGCGTCACAAGTTCGAAGCTCTTGAAAAATTCAGAGAGTATAAGATTGAGGTGAGAATCTATTAGGTAAAACTATTAAAACACTTCAATCAGATCGAGGAGAAGAGTACATGGACTTAAGATTTCAGGACTATATGATAGAACATGGAATAAGGTCTCAACTCTCAGCCCCGTGTATGCCTCAACAAAATGGTGTATCAGAAAGGATAAATAGAACTTTGTTAGACATGGTTCGGTCTATGATGAGTTTCGCTCCATTACTCGATCCGTTTTGAGGATATGCAGTGGAGACTACTACATACATTTTGAACATGGTTCCTACTAAGAGTGTTTCAGAAACACCTTATGAGTTATGGAAAGGGCGTAAAGGTAGTTTACGTCACTTCAGAATTTGGGGATGTCCAGCACATGTGTTGTTGCAAAACTCCAAGAAATTAGAACGTCGTTCAAAATTATGTCTATTCGTAGGATACCCCAAAGAGACGCAAGGTGGTTTGTTTTATGACCCTCAAGAAAATAGAGTGTTTGTATCAACAAACGCTGTATTCTTAGAGGAAGACCACGTAAGAAATCATCAACCTCACAGCAAACTAGTATTAAGTGAGATTTCTTAAGAAGTTACTGATAAAACAACAAGAGTTGTTGGTCAAGCTAGTCCTTCAACAAGAGTTGTTGATGGAGCTGACACTTCTGGTCAATCACATCCTTCTCAAGAGTTGAGAATGCCTCGACGTAGTGGGAGGGTTATAACTCAACCCGATTGTTACTTGAGTTTGGCAGAAACTCAAGTCATCATACCTGATGATGGCATTGAGGACCCATTGACCTATAAACAGGCAATGAATGATGAAGATAGAGATCAGTGGATTAAAGCCATGAATTTTGAATGGAATCAATGTACTTTAATTCAGTCTAGGAACTTGTAGATCAACCAGATGGGGTAAAACCTATTGGTTGAAAATGGATCTATAAGAGGAAACGAGACCAAACCGGTAAGGTACAGACCTTTAAAGCTCGACTAGTAGCAAAGGGTTATACCCAAAGAGAGGGGGTGGACTATGAAGAAACCTTCTCTCCTATTGCTATGCTTAAATCGATTAGAAATGATGTGGGATTTCTGACCGACATTAAACATTGGCTATTGACACAATTCCAAATGAAAGATTTGGGAGAGGCTCAGTTTGTTTTTGGAATCCAAATTGTTCGGAATTGCAAGAACAAAACACTAGCATTGTCTCAGGCATCGTACATCGACAAAATGTTGATTCGATATAAGATGCAGGACTCCAAGAAAGGATTATTACCTATTAGGCATGGAGTTTTTTTGTCGAAGGAACAAAGTCCTAAGACACCTCAAGAAGTTGAGGATATGAGACACATTCCCTATGCATCAGCAGTCGGTAATCTGATGTATGCCATGCTATGTTCCCGACCCAACATATGCTATGCTGTGGGAATTGTCAGTAGATATCAATCCAATCCGGGACGTGCTCATTGGACTGCCGTTAAGAATATCCTCAAGTATCTTAGGAGAACAAAGAAATATATGCTAATGTACGGTGCTAAGGATCTGATCCTTACAGGGTACACTGACTCAGATTTTCAGACCGATGTAGATTCGAGGACATCGACATCAAGATCTGTCTTCACTCTGAACGGAGGAGCAATAATATGGAGAAGCATAAAGCAAGGTTGCATTGCTGATTCCACCATGGAGGCTGAGTATGTTGCTGCTTGTGAAGCAGCGAAAGAATCTGTATGGCTTAGGAAGTTCTTAACTGATTTGGAAGTCGTTCCAAATATGCATCTTCCCGTCACTCTTTATTGTAATAACAGTGGAGCAGCTGCAAATTCAAAAGAACTAAGAAGCCATAAGTGAGGAAAACATATTGAGCGCAAATATCATCTCATAAGGGAGATTGTGCAACGAGGAGATGTGATCGTCACACAAATAGCTTCAAAGCACAACATTGCTGATCCATTTACAAAGCCCCTCACGGCTAAAGTGTTTGAAGGGCACCTAGTGAGTCTAGAACTATGAGTTATGTAATCTTGGGCAAGTGGGAGAAAAGGCATGAGTATGTGATGCCCTAGTTTATTGTATTTATGTCTTTCTCTCTACTCAACGTTATAAAACCCCACTAGAATTTTAGTCCAAGTGGGAGTTTGTTGGGTTTTAATATCCTAAAACTCATAGTTTGTAAAAAAAACATATTCTATTTTCAATAAAGTTATTATTGTTGTTTATTCAGTAAAGATTGTTATTGAATAAAGTGAACTTTACGATTATTAATCTAAATCTAATAAACTAAGAACACTCTGGCTATAGTATGATTATTTGAACTATATGTGGATACATAAGAGTTGATCAAGTTCAAGTATATAGTCAAAATGATCTATAGTATAAGGATAACGCTAAATACTTTATTCTGGGGACACTATGGATGCGGCCCACTTTTGTATATGATATAAACAATGTGATCACTAAAATTGTACATGTGGAGACATGTGAGTGGGGGCGTCCTATGCAATGAGTATTGCATAAGATCGGACCATGAAGAAAATCACTCTCACTTTATAATGTCGTTTACTGTTGAGACTGATTTTCTTTTCATTCGATGACCTAGGTAACTCGATCTTAATCCTGAGCTAACCATGAACTCTTGTTTATTCGGAATTTTCCTTAGAATTGCATGGGTGAGAGTGGCTCAAGTTCGCCGACTCAATAGGCCTCCCATTTCAGGGATAAGACTGGGTAAATGGCTGGGGACGTGGGGTGCAAGATGGAATTCACTCCTACCCACTTTTAGGGATAGACGAGAAATAGTTCCCTTAAGTACTGACTCCAGGTCTTGAACAAGGGGCCTCATCCTCTCATTGGCCTGAGAGGGATTCAGTTTACTAGTTGGACCACAAACCAATTGTTCATTAGAGGATCAATGAGACATAAGAAACAAGAAGTAACTTCAGGGGTAAAACGGTAAATTGACCCAGCTCTAGTTACAAACAACTTGTGAAGGATCGACTTACTAATCATGGTTATATCAAATGGACAGAAATATATCTATAGTGAGGGGAGTGCAATTACTAGGCTATAGTGGAATGTCCTAGTAGCTAACGAATGTTGGTTAACAAGGTTAATGAGTTTAACCGGTTAATCATGGATCGTTGGAGCCCATGATCTATAGGTCCATTAGGTTCCTCTGCTAGCTCATATCGGACTAAACCATAGAATAGTGTACGAGTGAGTTCGAAGTGTTCAAATTCAAATTAGGGAGAATGCGCTACATATATACGATATATTTAACCACATTTTTGTTTTATTTACAAATTAAACAAAAAGAGAGAATCTGAGATATTTAAATAACATCTAATTTCTTAATCAAATATGTGTCAGAATTAATTGGGATTGACATTTGAATTAATATTACATATTAATTAAATAGTTTGATTAATCATTTAATATTACTTTAATTTGAAATTAATAATTCAAATTGATTGTTAAATCAAAATGAAGAAAGTCAAAATGTTGACTTCATTTAATGGAAAAATCCATGTTAGTGGAATTTTGAGATATCAAAATTTGGTTTAACCAAACTTGCATGGTTGCCAAATAAACCCCACAAATTTTAGTGGAATTTTGAGTGTCAAAATTTGGTTAATTCAAGCATGCAAGCTTGCCACATAATCCCAAACATTTGAGTGAAATTTTGAGTGTCAAAATTTGGTGATCTCAAATTTGCATGAGCATGCAAACATAACTATAAATAGAGTGATCATAATACATGAAAGGTCTTCTTGTGGGTGAAAAACCTTGAGAAAAACCTCTCCCAAATACTCTCTTCATATATACAAAATCTCTCCCAAGTTTAGTCACTCACCGGATTCCACAATCTCGTTCTAAGGTCGGAGGATAGTGGAGAAGACACTAGTGGTGGTTCGAAACCGGTTCGTGAGGAAAAAGTAATTTGAACTACAAAAGGTTAGTATTCAAACTCATTAAGTTTTAATACTTATGAACATGCTAGTTATTTACTATAATTGATGTTCTAAAAGTGCATAAGATCCAAATTGCTTCCACGTGTGTTATATTAACGCCTTCCACACCAATGTTGTTTGTTAAAAAGAATGATGGTTCAGTGTGCTTGTACATTGATTTTAGGGAGTTGAAGAAGAGGACATTGAAGAACAAGTCTCCCCTTCCACGCATAGAAGATTTATTTGATCAGCTCAGGGAAGCAACAATGTTGACTTGCGACCAGGCTACCATCAAATCAAGTTAAAAAAAAAAAAAAGGAAGATGTGCTGAAGACAACATTCAGAACAAGATATGGCTATGAGTTCGTGGTTATGTCATTTTGACTTACTAATGCCCCTGTTGTGTTCATGGAATCAATGAATTGAGTATTCAATGAATGTTTGGACACTTTTGTCATAGTTTTCATAGACGACATCCTGGTATACTCTAAGATGGACCAAGAACATCGGTTGCATCTTCGAAAAGTCTTGACAATTCTAAGAGAGAATAAGTTGTATGCTAAATTCTCCAAACGTGAATTTTGGTTACGGGAGGTCTAGTTTTTTAGACATATTGTGTTAGAGAAGGGTGTCTCAGTAGACCCTACCAAGGCGGAAGCAGTCACTAAGTGGGCTCGCCCAACCACAGTCACTAAGGTACGTAGTTTCTTGGGTTTGGCAGGCTACTACCGACGCTTCGTACAGGATTTTGCCAAGATAGTCTCACCGCTTACACAACTGACTCGAAAGGGTGTACCATTTTATGGACCAAGGATTACGAGGCAAGTTTTCAGGATTTGAAGGATAGGCTAGTGACTGCACACGTACTCATGATGCCCGACGATACAAAAAATTATGAAATTTATAGTGATGCTTCCAAGAAGGGCGTAGTGTGTGTGTTGATGTAGCACGGGAAGGTCATTGCATATGTATCTCACAATTTAAGAATTATGAATAGAACTATTCCATGCATGCCTTGGATGCATGACTTGGAGATAGAAACGATAGTCTTTGGATTAAAAATTTGGCGACACTACTTTTATGGGGAGAAATTCATATTTACATTGAGCACAAAAGTTTGAAATATTTAATCTAGAAGGAACTAGATATGAGACAATGAAGGTGGTTAGAGTTAGTGAAAGACTATGACATCGACATCCAATACCATCCCGGGAAGGCCAATGTGGTCGTTGATGCCCTAAGTACGAAAATAGCCCATTCATGGGCTTTAATCACTAGAGAGGCTCGAGTACAGACATAACTCGAGCAAGTTGGGACACGATGGCAATGGAAGGAATTAGAGCACAACTAGCCAAACTGACAGTCCAACCCACACTTTGACAACGGATCATCGATGCTCAAATAGGAGATCCCAGGTTAGGTAAAACACTTAATGAGTTAGTGGCGGGAACTAGTTGATGGTTTCTCCAAATCATTTGATGGTGGATTACTGTGCCAAGGACGTTTGTGTGCTGAAAAACGAGATCCTAGCCAAGAGGCATAATTCTCCTTCTCCATGCACCATGGTGGTACCAATATGTATCAAAATTTGAAACGAACACTTTTGGTGGTGTAATATGAAGAAAGATATGGCAAAGTTTGTAAGTAAATGCATGATATGCCAGTAGGTCAAACACCTAGATAGAGAATGATGGGATTGTTGCAACCCTCCGTATGCCGGAATGGAAATAAGAGAATATAGCTATGGATTTCATAGTGTAAGATTCTCAAGGATGTTTAAGGGATACACAGTCATATAGGTAATTGTAGGCAGACTCACCAAGTCAGCACACTTCCTCCCCCTCTGTATGCCGGAATGGAAATAAGAGAATATAGCTATGGATTTCATAATGTAAGATTCTCAAGGATGTTTAAGAGATACACAGTCATATAGGTAATTGTAGACAGACTCACCAAGTCAGCACACTATGAGCGATTTGTAACAAATCAATAGTTAGGTGACTACCTCGTGAAATCAGGGAATAAAGTCAAAGGTTTAGGAGCAAACAAACCTGTGAGTTCGATTCTTTCTTTTTCGGTTGATTCTCAATTTCGATGTCTGTCTTAGGTAAGAAGACTAGCTTTCCGAGATTAATTCAAGCCAACGAAGGACTAAGGTAGGGGCGAGAAAGGTAAAGAAGATATAAAATACCTAAAAATAATGTCTCTAAAATTGTTTCAAGACACTCAAAAACAAAAAATACCTATAAATACTTCCTTTTTAAACCCTAAAAAAATATCTAACTTTAAAGTTAAATCTCATAATGCCAAGCATATGGAAGGATATAGTTTCAGGCATGAAAACTACTTGCTACGAAGCATATATAAGACATGTTTATGCTTTTGGACGGAATAATCACCCATGTTCATATGATGAAGAAGAAACATAATTCAAATTAGGTTGTAATTTGAACCGCCCCAATCCAAATTATAAGAGCTGAGTTTGATTGGATTAATTTTTTGAAACTAAATAGGTTGAAAAGAGAAAGCGATGGATACAGTACCAATAGTAAACGAATTCTCTGATGTCTTCCCAGAAGATTTACTAGGAGTTCCTTCTTCCCGAACTATAGGCTTCTGGTTTAAACGGACTAGTGGGTCCATACTCGCACGTAAGGTTGACTTGAATTAATCTCTTCCCAGTAAATCTATAGTATCAAGCCATTTAATATAGCTATCGTATGACTACCTCGTGAAATCAGGGAATAAAGTCAAAGGTTTAGAAGCAAACAAACCTCCTTCCCGAACTATAGTATCAAACGGACTAGTGGGTCCATACTCGTAAGGAAATTAAATACACATCGAATTGTCCATTTAAGATAGCTGTCGTATGAAAATAGACTCTTATAATAGGTCTCATTCACGAAATTGTATGTGTTTGCATTTAACTCCGATAGGAGGGTCACATTTAACCTCGAATAGACTCTTATGGTAGGTCCCAAACTTTTTATTCACATTTTTAAATAAATATTTTAATAGAGATTATTATTTAAATAATCTATAATGAAAAGAAAAATGTGTGAATTTTTTATTTTTATTTGTATGAGGACTGAAATGGAGATTTACTTGAAAGTAAAAAATTGTTGCAAGGTTTCTTCATTAAAATTGAAACGAAAAAAAAAAAACATTCGTTGTTTTCCGGGAATCGAACCAGAGTCGCTTGGGTGTTAGACCAGAAACGGTAGTTCAGTACAGTTAAAATTTCTTATTTTTATTAAAATAAAATAAAAATAAATCATCATTGTACTACAACTCATTTGATATATAGTGACATATTAAAATAATTAATTTTTTTTTATCTTAAAGATGTTGGCGGGTATCGAACCCGGGCCACCCGACAATTTCAGAAAATTTATCTTGGAAGTAATGATGCATTTTTTGTTGTAGCATTCGAAAGCACAAGTATACGAAATTAACGAGTTTTTGGTGTTTATTTATGTAATTTGGTTGTTAAATTTGTATACATGAATTGCTGAACATGGTTAAGAAGCACTCCAACTTAAAAGATAAACTCGATAAACTCAAGATCATTTCCTAAATTAATGTATTGGAAATAAATAAAAAATATTAATTTTTATTTTAACAACCAGACAACTCAACCCGAACCTAACACAAAAATAGAAAGTTGAGTCGAAAGAATTCCCACCATCTAACTCAACCTAATTCAATTCAGTAAAAATGCCCTATTTCCAATAACCTACCACTAGGTTTGACCCAAAATTTTTAATTTATTTCCTTTGTATAAAGAAAAAAGAAAAAGAAAATAAAGATTAAATTAATAAAACTATCTATACACTTGTTATTTGTCTCCATTAAACTTTTAAAATTTTTAATAATATTTTTAAATTTTTAAAGAAAAAAGAAAAACAAATTAATATTTTGTTTCAACTTCATAAATATTTCTAAACTTTTATTTTTTTTAATATTGTTATCAAAATAAATTTTTTATAAATATATTCTTAAATTTCTTAATATTGTTAAAAGATTAAAAAAATATGTGTTGTGGGTAACATAAGAACTTAAATTTTATTTTTTATAAAAAAAATTATTGGACTAGTATTTTTAAACTTTTAATTTATCTTATTCCTATGGTTACATTTCGTTTTGTACATCTTTCTCGTATCCTATCTCAAACATATCTTTGAACACACTGTACCATAATTATTATCATACAATCCTCATATTATAACATAACATAAACATAATATAAGTATACCGATTCACAAATAATTCACACATATCAATATATTCTTAATGAAAGTTCGAGTCGGTCTTTTGAAATTCAAGTCAACCTATGTGAGTCCATGACATCAGTTTCAAGTTTTAACGGTATAAAGTTATTTCTCTAATTTAGATTGGTCCATTGTTAAAAGTCTTGAAATATTATATACCTATAATTATATTTTTATTAAAAATCTTATTTTCGATGGTTACTGTTCTATAAAAAAAAGTAGATAGAATTTATTCCACACCCTCTGTATTTACTTTTCTCTCTATATTTAGTGTGTGGTTTTTAATTCTTGAATCTTCCTTTTATTTTTTTTATCTGTATTTACTTTGTTGTCTTTTAATTTTGTTCTCGTGTATTCCAAATTTCGAGTGGATTTGTTTCCAAATATTTTATAGGGAAGGAGCAGTTTGCAACAAATAAATAGTTGGGTGCCTACCTCATGAAATCAAGTAGGAGAATAGAGTCAAGGTTCAAGAGCAAACAAACCAACTAGTGAGTTCAAATCTCATCGTGCCAGGTACATGGAAGAATATAGTTTAATCTCGCAACTTGCATCAAACCATATAAGGCATGTTTATGCTTTTGGATGGAATAGTCTCCCACCATCGTGGATGATAGGATCACATGGAGAAGAGTTGTGAATTGAACTTGACAATTTGAAAATTCAAACCTACTCAACCCAAATTATAAGGGGTTGGATTGGATTAATTTTTTAAAATTAAATAGGTTGAAAAGAGAAAACGATGGATATGATACCCATAGTAAACGAATTCTCTACTATCTTCCCAAAGGATTTACCAGGAGTTTCTCCTTCACGAGCCATAAGCTTCGGGTGTGAACCAACTTGTGGCTCCATACTTGCACGTGTGGATTGTGTGTAAGAAAATTAAACATACATCCATACTTGCACGTGTGGAGTTCCTCCTGCATGTGTTTACATTTAACCTTATAGGAGAATCCCATTTAACCCCCGAAATAGACTCTAATGCTAGATCCCAAACTTTTTATTCACATTTTTAAATAAATATTTTAATAGGAGATCCTCATTTAAATAATATATAATGAAAAGAAAAAATTGATGAAGGTTTCTTCATTGAAATGGAACAGAACCAAAAAAATATTAGAAGTTTTGCTGGGAATCGAACCAGAGTCGCTCAGGTGTCAAACCGAAAGGCATTCTATAGTAGCTTTGAAAGTTACTTACAAGAGTTACATTTTAATTATTTTATTTATAAAAAATAAAAAACAAAATCGCCGTTGCCGGGGATCGAACCCGGGTCACCCGCGTGACAGGCGGGAATACTTACCACTATACTACAACGACTTGTCTGAAATATGAAGACATGTTAAATTAATTATATATTTTATCTCAAAGCTGTTGGGGTACGAGGCCACCCGACAATTTATCTTGGAAGTAACGATGCATTAAATCGCGCTACATCAATCGGTTCTTAGCGAACTCACTGATGATCTTGATTTTCATATTGGAGACTGTAGCCATTAATTATTTTTTGCTATTGGTTCGTAACGACATCCGTAGGTCAATAGATCCCTGAATGTCATGCCCAACATGATCACTATCATCATCATAGCGTACACATTCTTATTCATCATCATATAAAAGTGAAGTGTTCATATGCTCGTGTACTTCTTTCTTTTCTCTGAGTCATCTTACTTACACAAACCTAGTCTCATTTCTATATTACTTTTAGTAATATATACGCATTAGTTACTCATTTTAACATTGTTACTCATACTTTGTAGGGTTATGTCCTAGTCGATTTCTCGACATGATGCAATATGACATTCATAACATACATCATGCTTAATATGGAAAACATTCATCATATTAAGGTAATAACATCATGCATCATAATCTTCATAAATTGTCATCGTAATGCCATCAAATACATCATTATCATGAATCGCTTCATCATGCATTATTATACATCATCATATAACTCATATTATATATCATAACTCATACATCCTATGTTATATGGCAAACAAGTCTCTAGTCTATCCTATAGTAAGGCCACTTACTTGGTTGACCTTAGTCGACGTTCTCCCTAAATTATAAACGTTAGCTCCTGTTCCAAGAAAGCTGCTCTAAACGTCTCCTGTTCCAAGAAAAGGGCACGAAACGTGCCTTAGATCGATGGCGGGGATCCTTCTCGTGGCGTGAGACGAAGTTTCTGACGTCAGGTTTGGTTGTTTTGTTTAAGGATTCGCAATTTTGGCAATGGCTCGAGTTTATTCTCGATTTCTCTCTATTACCGTCTTCTCTTTTCGATTTTTTGTTGCACATACTCAGGGAAGTCTGGGAGTGTTGGCTGAACGTGGGTGGGAGCATGATGAGGTGCCTGGCGATCTGGGGAGGTTGCAGTCATGTAGAGCGCGAGAATTCTGGTGATCGCTCAATTTCTCATGACCTCCGACGACTTCGACAATTTTTTTTTTAATTAACGATACGTTACAACTTCAAGTATCCTATTTCATGCACTAAACCTTAACCTTTGTTTGAAGTTGAAGTAAAGCAAAAGTATATGAAATTAGTGAGTTTTTGGTGTTTATTTTTGTAATTTGGTTGTTAAATTTGTATACATGAATTGGTGCACATGGTTAAGAAGCCCTCCAACTTAGTAGGATAAAATGAGGTAGATGAATGAGATGCTTTCGAGGTTGAAATGGATCCTTTAAGAGTTACCATGGTTGGATGGTGAAAGTCCCACGTCGGCTAATTTAGTGAATGATTATGGGTATTTATAATCTAAGAATACTCCATCCATTGGTATGAGGTTTCTTGGGGGAAGGTCAGAGTAAAGCCATGAGACTTTATAATTAAAGTAGACAATATCATACCCATCCTAGAAAGAGATTTTAAAATAAAGTTAGGGTTTGTTATCTATAATTTCTTTAAACTAATTATTTTCCTTACTTTAGTACCTAATTACTCAAAAAAATGTCGATATTTAATTGTATTAAGTTTTATGACAATATTGAACTATGAATGTTTCAATTCAGGCTTGTTCTTGATGAAGAATTTGTTTGTTTAAGATTATAGATTGATTTGAGTTTGCTCGTGAGATTTTAATATTTTTTATTTAAGATTGTATTGAATATATGAATTGTAGATGAATAAAAGTTTATAAAAAAAAATTATTTTTTTAACAACCCTACAACCCAACGCAAAAAATTCCCTCAACCCAATCCAACCCGACCTATTTACCCCTATTAAAAACTAATTGCTTCGAAGCATATAAGACATGTTTATGCTTTTGAATGAATTAGTCTCTCACGATTAAAAATGATTATATGGAGAAGAAACACGATTGAAACTAGGGGTGTACACTGAATCCGACAACTCGAAAATTCCAACCATCCCAACCCAAATTATAAGAGTTGTATTAGATTGAGTTAATTTTCTCGAACTGAATAGGTTCTCAGTTTGTTGGGCATAATTAGATCCGTGCAAATTTTTGAATTTTCATTATACCAAACCAAAATAGGACCTTTCAAAATTTCAAATCTTGTTACTTCCACTATTTTAAATGTCATATATGTATATTTTTATTTTTTTATTTTTGTAATGAATAACTTTTTTAAACTAATTATTTTTACTCGTTTGAATTTTAGAATATATCTTTCTATTTTCCTTACTTTTAATTAACCAATTACTCAATACTATTTATTTGTTTTTAATTCTATGACACTGTTAAATAATGTTAGATATTAATTATCAAAATTTATTTGTTTGAATAATTGTGGATTGATTTGTGTTTGTTTGTGAATTTTTAATATTTTTTATTTAGATTTTAGTGAAGGATTATGTATTATGAATAAATAAATAAAAAATTTAATTTTTTCAACCACTTAACAACTCAACTCTAAACCTAACTAGGGTTGGTTAAGTTAATCATCCAACAAACTAGAACTTTTAGTTGGTCCAAAAAATTCCCACGACTTAATCTAGATGAGGGTAGGAGTGATGTATATTCAAATTCAAAATTAAAAGTTATTTTTAAAGATTTTCTAGTATTTTTAAAATAAAATATTTATGATATTCATTCAAAACTAAAGTAAAAAAATATATATATATATATTTTTTATTTTTTTAAGTTAAAAATATTATTGAAATTTTAAAAAATTGAAATGTATTTTTGAGATGTATTGAATAGTTTTATTAATTTAGAAAAAAAAAAAAAATGATTGCGGACTTGGCAAACCGAAATCTGAAAATGGATGGAAGTAGGGGTGTACATCCAACCCGAAAACCTGACAACTCAGACCAACCCAACCCGAACTATAAGGATTGGGTTGGATTGGATTAGTATTTCGGATAGGGTTGGATTTATTTTTCTGAACCCGAACTAAATCGGTTCAGTTTTCGAGTTTGTGGCCCAAACCGTTGATTTAACCCAAACCAAATTTAAATATATAAAATATATTAAATTTTTTTCCTTATACAGGGTTTGCCAGAGGGTCAGTTCAGGAGACTTACGCCTAAGTTCGAATCTAGGCAAATACATATTTCTTTTTCTTTTTTTCTTTTTTTTCTTTAAGAACTCAGTAAGCATATTACCATATCTTTATATATTTTTATTTTTTATTCAACTAAAATATTTATATATATTTTTTCTTATATTTCTCCTACTTTAACCCATTTTTAATTTTCGAGAAAGGTTAGCATTTAGCGGTTTTTAATTTTATTACAATATTAATTATTTATATATGTTTATATACAATATGTTTAAACTAATCATTTTTTTTATTTTATTATATTTTTTCTTAATCTAACCAATTTTTAAAAAATGTTAGCATATTAAAAACGTTGAACTATTTTATATATATATATATAATCATTTTTATTGTTTACTTAATTTTATGATATATCCTTATATTTTTTCTTAGTTTAACCAAGAAATGTTCACGTTTATTTAATTTTATGACAATGTTAAACCATTTATATATATATATATTTTTTTTTTTTTTGTTATATATCATATCTTCAAACTAATTATTTTTATTGTTTATTTAATTTTATGATATATTTTTACATTTTTTTTACTCTAACCAATTTTCAAGAAATGCTAGCATGGAGGGTCTTTAATAATAATAATGTTCAACTAGGTTAATATGTTACAATTTTCAAATGGGGTCTTTAATAACAATGTTTAACTGTGTTAATATGTTAAATTTTCGCTCGTTGTTTTTTATTGATTTTTTTCTGTGAATAATTATGAATTGATTTATGTTTATTTGTGAACTTTTAATATATTTTATCTAACATTGTATCCGAATAATTATAAATTATGGATAAATAGAAGTTAAAAAACAAAAATTTTGGCAACCCAACTCGGATCCAATCAGGTTGGGTTAGGTTGTGAAAAGTTTTGAGTTAGGTTGGATTACCAATCCAACCAAACCTAACTATTGGATTAGGTCAACCCAACCCAATCTGGACCATGTACATAGATAGAAGTTCATTGCATACCATTCCCGACTCAGATCCGGTCTGAACCGGAGGCCGAAAATCGTACAAAAGTACACCTCGCAAAACAAGGAGATAATAAAACTGAGAAATTAGTGAAGGGATGAAAGTGGGCCCCACCACCAATAAATCAAGAATCTCCCCCGTATGATAGTTCATCAATTAGGGAAGTACTATATGTACTCAAATACTTGCGCTCACGTGAATATTTCCCATCACCATGAATTGTCATTGCAGTTCAATCCCACTCGCACTTTCCCACGCGCCCACTCCTCAATAAAATCTCTCTCACAATGATTCGCCCTTTGTTTTCCTCTCCGATGAAGAAGCAATACAGGAGAAGAGGAACGGTCCACCCATCGCCGCCAATCTCCGACCACCTCTCGTTTCTCCCCGCCGCCATCCTCACCCTCGCAGCGGCGCTCACCTCAGAGGACCGAGAGGTCTTAGCCTACTTAATCTCCTCCGCCGACAAAAACTACTCCGGCCACCGCGGAAAGTCTAGCCAACAGAAACTGACTACCACCCCCAGCGCAAAGGTCGGTTCCGATCATCCTCCGTCATTCTCGTGCGGCTGTTTCCGGTGCTACACGAGGTACTGGGTCCGATGGGACTCGTCGCCGAATCGGGAAGTGATACACGAAATCATCGAGGCTTATGAAGAAAAATTAGCGGAGACCAAAACGGGAAAGAAGAATAAGAAGGAAAGAAAGAAGAGGAATGAAGGGATTGAGTCGGAAGGGAGGTTGATTGAAGAAAAGGGGAGGTTGACGGAGAGTGAAGCGGCAGGTGACGGCGGCGGCGGCGGCGGCGGGGAGGAAGCGGCGGAGAAAGGGGCGGTGAGGAAGATTGTGAAGTTTATAGGAGAAACAATCTGGGGAGGTTATTTTATGAGTTAGTTAATTAGCTGTAAATATAATCCAATGCTTTGGGATGTACAAATTAATCAATATTTTGTTTGTTTTCATGAATTATGGAAATTCAACTTCCAATTAAGTATTTTCTTAATTTTTTTTAATAATTTTATCATTATTTGTAAACATAATATTGATATATTTGTTTTAAATCTTTTTATATTATGAAAATTTTCAAAATTTATCACTATTTTTAAAATAAAGTATTAACATATTTTTAAAATTTATGGATATTTTTATTACTTAAATGTTTTTTTTATTTATAAAAATGGAGTAAAAAAAGGAAAAGTAAAATATTAGAGATGATGTGTAGCTTTAAAAGTGGGAGAGAAAAGAGAAAAAGGAAATAGAAATGATGGCGACATGTCGGAAGGAGTGCTTGGATTAAAGCGAAGGCATAATGAATAAAAATAGATAAATAAATAAATAAATAAATAAGGGTTTTCCCCATGCCATTCCCTATTGCCCATCTTTTTAGTCACATATCGGCCTCACGATTTTAAACACAACTCGATGTCTGGCTCTAATATCATTTGTAATGACCTAAGTTCACCGCTAGCAAATATTGTCTGCTTTAACTTATAACGTATTGCCGCCAGCCTCGTATGGGCTGTATGTAGAGTATATGGTACACATCCAAGTTATCCGTTAAGATAGTACCGTAGGAAAATAAATTAAAAGGATAGGTCTCGTCATTGCATTCGCATGTTCTTGCATTTAACCATGATAGTCGAGTCACTTACTAATTATTTTTTTTAAATACTTAAGCCACATGCTACTCCTATTTTAGGTTAAGACAAGATATTCTTGTACAGCTAACGACGATATTGCAACTCGAGACCATGACACATACATAGGGTAGTCGTATTTATTTTCTTAGACTTAGGTTAGAATATATGATGTTTTTAATTTAACGTTTATTTATTTTATTTAGTCATTTGTTGTGTCGTTTTTAAAGGTGTTTTCAAAACACGTAAGTCCATAATTGTGTTTTAAGTTGAAAGTGACGTCTCATGAAAGTTTAAATGAAGTATATCCGCATTCAATGTTTATGATATGTATACAATGACGACCTTAAATTAAGTAGAAAATTTCGAGTCGAAAATATGATTCAAAATAAAGTTTTTTTTTGTAATAATAATGTAAAAGAAAAGGGCATTTGGGTAATTTAAGGAGTAAGATAGAGAACACATGAATTTTGAATACATTGCTCCCTGCGGCTGGAACATAGGGCGATAAAGAAGAAAAGGATTGGAGGGGTGTGTTTTGGAAATATGCATACTATTTGGGGTCCTCACTTAATTAATTCTTTTTTCTTTCTTTTTTGGTAATAAAAAGACAATTGAATAATAAAAATTAAAAAGAATCCAAATTCATAACTTTGACCAATGGTCTCATCAAATAAAGATTCCTTTCTTACAAAATTACAAGAATATGTAACATTTTATTAAAATAAATAAAGATCCATTTGGCTTAGAGGAATAAATGAACCAAAGGTCAAACGTTATTTGTATGGTCTCATGCTACTCGCACCTCTTTACTTTGCTATGTCTTTTTGGTTGTCGATAACAATTTTAGAGGCATAGAAAGGAGTCGTATATTCCATTGCTTGAAAGTCCATCGAATATAGCTTGCATCTTTGATGTAGATGAGCTTTTCAAATACATTTGCTTGGTCAAATTGCAAGTTTGGAAGGTCACTTTTCTTCCACAAAGTTTTGGCATATTAGTATGTGAGGCATCATAGAAGGGTTTACTTTAATTTTTTAGTAAACTAAATTGATATCGTAATGTACTAATCATAACAGGGAAGTATCCGAATGCATGTGAGATATAACAAGCTGACTATAGGGCCAATTTAAAGTATCTAAGCTAAAATTAAGAGGTTTAATTATGAGAGTACTAGATAGATTAAGCCGCTCAACGTGTTCTAACTCGATGTAATGAACATGGTTAACTTGGACTTTAAGGGATAGGTTCGGTCCAACTCCAAGAACAAACTAGTGATTCTGGCTTAAGCTATCTGTTAAGGATATTTAGTAATAAATTATAGTTTACCATATATATCATATTTGATATTTTATTATAACCTTCTTACCATAGTTATCTTTCCAATTTCCATTTATTACTATTTCCATATCATTGTAATTTATTTGATTATAAATAAGATAACTTTCACACCATTTAGGTGTGGTGGATTATGCAAACATTCACAAGCCGCTCAACGTGTTCTAACTCGATGTAATGAACATGGTTAACTTGCACTTTAAGGGATAGGTTCGGTCCAACTCCAAAAACAAACTAGTGATTCTGGCTTAAGCTATCCAAGTGAGTGACTCTATTATTGGCTTAGTTAGATGAATTGTTTGGAGCATGACTAGTGCGTGCCTATGACTCCTGTACATGTTGTGCCTTGTGATTGATTTATGTCTGTTTATTATGTTATTATTGTGATCTGATTATGTTATGCTATGAAACTTAATGTAATGATTTTAAATTATGAGATACTTTCCCATTGATTAGTAGAGACGTGTATGCTACAATGTTATGATACTCATTTTCCTTCGTGGTATACTGATAACGTGAGTGTATGCTAGTCGAAAGCTAGATCTAGGGAGTACGTATACAAGCTCACTTGAGTTTCTATGTGCGCGTATGTAAGCCATGCATGTGCAGCGAAGTACTACACATCCAATTCTTCTCAAATTAGAAGTAGAGACCAAGACCATGTTATGATGTTTTATGAAATGATAAGTCCAAAATATGATTGCATGTGATTGTATTTGCTAACCTAAGTAGTGGAGTTACTTACTCAGTATTTCTTAAAATCTCAAGTCAGGTGTTACTTTTATTTTTCAGATAAAGGTAAGACACCTTTGTATGGATGACGACAGGGCGGTGACGACTACTAGATCAAAACTAGGGTAGATACATTCATGTTGTTTTTCTTTTTTAGCGTTTAAAGTTATTTCAAGACAAATACTTTTTTTTCTTTATTTTATTTAAATTCATATTATTTGTTTTCTGCCACAGCGTTTTAATGATTTTACAATGAACGTGTAACTCCATGCCCTCAGTATGAAATATTTCTTTTAAATGAATTTTTTCACGCACGGTAGTTATGTACGACATTGATTTTAGTAAGACATTAAGGTCGTTAGAAAAATTATGAAAATGATGACAAGTAATATGTATGTGTGTCTCGTAACAATGATATGCCATGAAAAAAAATGGAGTTATGCCTTGCATACATAAGCTTATGCCATGATTTAAAGTTATGGAAATCTCATTCATTTTTGTATGTCACGTGCATGGGACTATATGGACGTGTACATGTCATGATATTATGCAGGCTCCTTTCTCTTCGTGGCTTCTGGCAGCATGAACGTACGCTAGCTGAAGGGTAGGCCTAGGGGGTACGTATGGCTGCCTAGTGGGTCAATGCACATGTGCTTAGGCTGTGTGTAGAGAAGTACTACCCATCCAATTTTCACCCACTAAAGAATAGAGAATAGAGAATAGAGTTTAAGGCTACCAAATGTTTTTATGAAATGATAGGTCCCACTATGATTGCTTGTGTATTTACTCAATATTTCTTAAAATACTTAAGGCACATGCTATTTTTATTTTCAGGTAAAGATAAGACACCCAAACGGATGACGAGAGGTTGTAGAGACCATGGAACTGAAACTAGGATAGTGACATTTATGTTTAAATTGTAGCCCTTAGGATGGATCATGACGGTTCCATCACCCCTATGTTTTCTATTATCTTCTTGTTTTATGTGTTGTAGCGGTCTTCTCGCCAATGATATAGGAAAAAGTATAAAGTAAGCGAAATGAATGAAAATGTAATTTTTTCAATTTTTAAGAAATTTTCTTGATTTTTAATTCCTTGCGAAGAAGGAATCAAAAGGTGCTCAACAAGAAAATGACCCAAGGAATGAAAAAGTTTTAGAAATATTTTAGATTTTTCAAAAAAATAATAATACTATATTTAAAAAATGAAAAATTACCAAACTACCCCTAAACATCGAGATAATTACGAGAATTCCACAAAGAGAAAATGAGGTCTGGGACAGTGAGCATTGATAAAAAAATCCTTTGAATCTTCCTTTTAAATCATTGGATTTTCACCTAATTTGAGTATGTTCCAAAGAAGACACACCACACTCCATCCAACTATCGGAATTCAAATTGGAGGTCGGTTGCTTGCTAATCTAGAAGTTTCAACGTCGGTTTAAGCTCTCTCTATGAAGTCTAAAGTTTGAACTTTCATTTGAAACAAGAATCAAGTTGAGTCAAGCTCTCAATCGTGAATTATAGCGGATGAATTCTTGAGTTTCTTACTCTCAGATTTCTTCCAAATTCGAGAGAAATTGTCCACTGTTTTTCTTCAAACTTGTTCCTATACCTTCTAAACAAGATTACCCATAAGTTTGATGAAGGAACCGAGCGCTGAAAGAGCCTAAAACCCATTCCCCCAATCCTATCCACCATTGAAGAACTTTAAAGGAAGCTTGAAATTACAATCCGAGCTTGCACGCAAATTCTTTAAGTGAGACCAATCTCATTCAGTTTTTGCACCTTCAAAGAACATTTTTGTAGAAAACCACAAAGGCTAACAAGTTCAGGAGCATGCGTAATTGAAGAAAGTCAGTTTCCGGTTCAATTTGGAGGTAAGGATCAAATTCCCATCTACATTCCATTTTTCTTAAAATTGAGTATTCCTTTAGCTTGAGAGGATTGAGATGAGTAACTTTGATGAAGGAATCAAGGGCTAACTCGTCCTAGAACAAGTTGTCCAAGAAAACAAAAATTTGTGTTTTCGTGTGACATGCAAATCGAGGACAATTTCTCAAAATTAAGGTCACACACTGAGAGACGTTCCTCTAAAACAATTTATTTAACTAGAGGGAAGAATGAGGAAGAAGTTCCCTGAAAAAATTGGGTCATGAAAGCCTCTAGAAACGGTTGCCCAATAAGATTTTTTTGGGTTGAGCTCTAGTGAGGAAAACAAATCCGGATAAACTTTGGAGGTGAATAACTTAGCCTACAATCCACAAGAAGATATGAAATCAATCCCTAGCTCTTCCGTGTAACACATTTAAATTTCATGAAGAAATCAAGGAGAGAAACGTTGTATATAGAGCAGAGGAAACGAAGTTTTAGGCGGCAACAATGTTGGTCGCGCACGTCTTCTTCCTTCAAGAGGAAGAAGATGACAAAGTGGCCGGTCCAGTTGAACCGGTCATGTCAACACAAAGCTAGACCCTCTCTTGGTTTTTCTCAATTTTAACTCTTTTCTAGAGTGGTTCTCATGAAAAATTTTATTGTAACAAACCTAAATTTTCTATTTAACCTAAGGTTGCGAATGTAAACATCTCTTAAACATTTAATGTGAAAAACCTCGTTGAAAACTTTATAATAAAAACCTAACCTTGTTTTTACATGTCGGTTCTAAGTCTTTTGAAATAAAATAATGCATATTGAAATAACATAAAATTAAAATGCCATATACTAACCTATATGCTACTAAATGGAAATGCAATGAACCTATACTAACCTATAGTCTACCAATTCAAAATTCGAAATCCAAAGCATGTGTCATGGTCTCCTAATTGCGATGACATTGTCGGCTGTACAGGAGAGCCTTGTTTGTACCTGAAAATAGAGTAGCACATGGCTTGAATATTTTAAGAAATACTCAGTAAGCGAACCCCTTATCGGGGTTAAATGCAAACACATACAATTTCATGAATGAGACCTATCATAACCGTCTATTTTTCTATGGCGCAATCCTAACGGCAACTTGGATGTGTACTTAATTTCCCTTCCCACGATCCACACGTGCGAGTATGGATCCACCAGTCGATTAGCACACCTCATGGACCCCTTTCTGGTTGGGTGAGCATTCTCTGGTAGCTGTTGATGATGGACATCCATTAGGAATAGCCACTGTCACGACAACATCATGATAAATATAATGATCATTCCCTTGCCTCGTAGCATATCCGTACTGTTGGATCAATATGACAACCCTAGAGGGGTGAAGGGTTTTAACAATCAAATTATTTAACCATGATTAATTTTTCTAATTATGATTAAAAAAAAATTAAAGATGATAATTAATACATGCAATAAATCATAATAACAATTTCGAAATTAAATAAGAAAGAGTTGAAAAATATAACACTGTGGTTTAGTTGTTGGGTTTTATGTCTTAAAACTCATAGTTGGTAAATAAAAATATATTATATTTTCAATAAAGTTATTATTGATGTTTATTCAACAGAGATTGTTATTGAATAAAGTAAATTTTACGATCGTTAATCTAAATCCAATAAACTAAGAATAGTCTAGCTATAGTATGATTACTTGAACTATATGTAGAGATATAAGAATGGATCAAGTTCAAGTATATAGTCAAAATGATCTATAGTACAAGGATAAGACTGAGTATATGACGTAAATAATGTGATCACTAAATTGTACATGCGAAGACATGTAAGTGGGGGCGTCCTATGCAATGAATATTTCATAAGATCGAACCATGAAGAAAATCACTTTCACTTTATAATGTCGTTTACTGTTGAGACTGATTTTCTTTTCATTCGATGACCTAGGTAACTCATCTTAATCCTGAGCTAACCATGAACTCCTGTTTATTTGAAATTATCCTTAGATTTGCATGGGTGAGAGTGACTTGAGTTTGCCGACTCAATACGCCTCCCATTTCAGGGGCAAGACTGGGTAAATGGTTGAGGACGTGGGGTGCAAGATGAAATTCGCTCCTACCCACTTTTAAGGATAGAAGAAATGTAGTTCTCTTAAGTACTGACTCCAAGGCTTGAACAAGGGGTCCCACCCTCTCATTGGCCTGAGAAGAATTCGGTTTACTGGTTGGACCACAAACCAATTGTTCATTAGAGGATTAGTGGGACATAAGGAACAAGAAGTAACTTCAGGGGTAAAACGGTTAATTGACCAGCTCTAGTTACGAACAACTTGTGAATGATGGACTTACTAATCATGGTTATATCAAATAGACAGAAATATATCTATAGTGAGGGGAGTGAAACTGCTAGGCTATAGTGAAGTGTCCTAGTAGTTAACGAGTGTTGGTTAACAAGGTTAATGAGTTTAACCGGTTAATCTTGGATCGTTGGAGCTCATGAACTGTAGGTCCATTAGGTTTCTCTGCTAGCTCATATCGGACTAAACCATAGAATAGTGTGACGAGTGAGTTCGAAGTGTTCGAATTCAAATTAGGGAGAATGCGCTATATATATACGATATATTAACCGCATTTTTGTTTTATTTACGAATTAAACAAAAAGAGAGAATTTGAGATATTTAAATAAGATTTAATTATTTTAATCAAATATGTGTTGGAATTAATTGGGATTGACATTTGAATTAATATTAAATATTAATTAAATAGTTTAATTAATCATTTAATATTATTTTAATTTGAAATTAATTATTCAAATTAATTGACCTCACTCAAAAATCCATGTTTGAGTTAGTGGAATTTTGAGGTGTCAAAATTTGGTTTAACCAAACTTTCATGCTTGCCAAATAAACTCCACAAATTTAAATGGAATTTTGAGTGTCAAAATGGGGTGAACTCATACTTGCATGCTTGCCACGTAGTCCCAAAGATTTGAGGGGAATTTTGAGTGGGATTTTGAGTGTCAAAATTTGGTGATCTCAAATTTGGATGAACATGCCAACAAACACTATAAATAGAGTGATCAAGGTATATGAAACTTTTCTCTTTAAAAAAACCTTAGACAAAAACTCTCACAAACTCTCTCTTCATATATACTAAATCCCTCCCAAGTTTAGTCACTCTCCAGATTCCACAATCCCGTTCTAAGATCGGAGGATAGTGGAGAAGATGCTAGTGGTGGTTCGAAACCGTTTCGTGAGGAAAAAAAAATTTGAACTACAAAAGGTTAGTACTCAAACCCCTTGAGTTTTAATGCTTATGAACATGCTAGTTATTTACTATAATTGATCTTCTAAGAGTGCTTAAAATCCAAATTGCTTTCGCATGTGTTATATTAACACCATCAATAGTCATTCGATCAAACTCGACCTACTTCACGCCTCAAGTATCTCTTGAGAATTTGAATAAATATTTCTCGACTTTTTCCTCATATTAGAGTCTAACCGCTACACCGCTCTTTTTACGAGTTTAAGAGCAAACTCAATTCTTTCCACGACTCAGGATCAAACAGGTACAAGTGTCTGAATTTTTGTAGGAACACACCACAACGAAAGGAGTAAATTTACAATTTGATCACTCACAACTATTTCTCACAATATAATTAAACATCTCTCAAGAATAAGACGAAAAGGAAATAAAATTGAAACAAATAAAATTGGAAGGTTTGTAGAGAGCAACTGTAACGACCCGCTTTTCGAGGGACTCGAGCCACAAGTCGTTACCTTTCCTACTAGGAAATAATGAAAAAGTGCGTAAAATTTAAAACTTTTGAACATGCATACATATAAGGAAATTCAGTTCATCTACATCAACGTCTGACAACACTCCACACTATATGCACACAAAGGGATACAACACAGGAAGTTCATAAAACCTAACCATACCAACAAAACGAAAAGGGTTCGTAAGAAAACATATCAATGAGACACTTGACACTAGCCCAAAACTCCATAACCACCCCCCCCCCCCCCCCCCCCCC